>NC_051848.1:33890733-33993030 GCF_002237135.1 Teleopsis dalmanni
TTTTTTTTTTTTTTTTTTCGTTTTGAGGTTGTGATAATATCAATTTCCATACATTTCACCACAAAATTAAATTTCTAATTTAAAAATGTGTGTTTCATTATAAAATTACTTTTAATTTGTAAAAATAAATAAAAGTAATATCTAAAATTCTTGGAAATTATGACTCCAAAAAGGTTTAATCATTTGTAGCTTTTACGATTTTACTATCGCATTTGCGATAGCAGGTGTGAATTATGAGAGTACTTAGCCGTCCAAAATAAATTCAATTTTTCACGTTGAGTTTTTATCTTCGACAAAAAGTTTCGTTTGCAATTTTTGTTAATTATTTTTTTTTTTGCACTGCATTTATTTTTTTTTTTTGTACAATACCTTGAAATCTTATCTTTTTTGCAAAACGAATCACTGAAGGCCGTTCAATTATATTATTTTTATACAATACATATGTATCGATTTAGTAGTTTTGTACAGTGAAATGTCTGTTAAAGAAACGATTTCTCGTAGAAAAAGTGCTACTTTGTTAGTTGTCAGTCTTTAATTTTCACACAAAGTACACGAAACTAGATAACACTATGTTTCCACTTGGCTCATTTAGGCAGTTTTGTTTATTAAGATCACTAATGAGGATAATTTACTATACAAAGAGCTTTTATATACGCATACATGAGCGTATATAAATGAGCTCGTTATAAATAAATGCGCTCATTATAAATAAATGAACTTATTCAAGACGAAATATGTCGAAAATATGTGCACAGTAAATTCAAAAAACATTCAACCTGAGAATTCAAACCGAGAATATTCTCTATATGTGATCTAATATGACCGTGGTGTGGAAACTTCGTTCCAGTAATTTAAAAAGCTAGATATGAGTGAGAGGCTTAATACCCAGTGGACTAGATGTATTTAAGCCTGAAAACATGAGCGTGAAGCAGTGGCAGATCGAGAGTAGGTGAAGGGGCGGGGATAAAAGCTAAAGATCAAATTTCTCTTTTAGGATGTTGCTCGAAATTAAAATTTTAACAAAATTTGACAAGATATAGCTTATATATTATTATATATTATTAATTTGTCATATTAATCAGTGTTCGAGATTAGCATATAATTATTTTGTAGATAACAGCGCCTTTAAGTTTAAAATAACTGAATCATATAGGTATTGAAAGTAAGTATAAAATTTGATCAAAATTACTTAAAAGCTCTCTCATGCATAAAAGAACTTTCTCTCACATATGTCAACTGGGAGAATAAGTAAGAGTTGGTTGGTTTGGTTTTTTTTTTAATTCTAACAATTGAAACCAAGACAACAAAAAAAACTTTATGTCAAATATATGATTAAGCTATAGACCTCGAATTGTCAAAAATTAGGTTAAGTAAATGTACTTTTGTAGAACTGCTCACAATGAAGCTATGTACAATAGCTGGTTAATTCATTACATATAATAGGATTATAGAGAGAGTTGTTAGCTGCTATAACGACTGACTATAGTTTAATCATGATTTTAATATTACTTACACAAACCTGAAAAAATCTGCCTTAAAAGTTGTTTAATGACTCGACAGTTTGGGAATTTGAAAGTGAAAATGTTAGACCCAAACATTTTATGCGGATTTGGACACCTACTTAATATTAAGCGAAAATATTTCATGTTGACTTAGACACCTATTAGATATTAAGTCCAAAATTTTTTTGTTGGTTTGGACACGTTTTAAATATTAATCTCAAATATTCTCTATTGGTTTGAACAGCTACTGAATGTTAATTCCAAAATTTTTCTGTTGGTTTTGGACACCTTTTAAATAATAAGCTCATATATTTTATATTGGTTTGAACATTGACTATATGTTAAGTCCAAACATGTTTTGTTGTTTTGGACACCCACTAAGTATCAATATTTATTAATGAAGTGTGGATATTTCATTTTTTTTAAACGTTGTTACTAATTATATTATATACTATATATTATTTTATTTATTTATTCATTAATAATGATAGTTTAGTTTATAAAACTAATACTAACATGTATAGATATAACTTTGGCTGCTGAGGCCTTCAGCTATTTACTATACATTATATTATTATACTAATTATGTGAATACTTTTATTATTCTATAAAACTACTATTAAATAATAGATTGTTATTGTTTCATGGATTCAAAGAGTCATTTCCGCTAGATCACTTACTTACTCTATTGTGGTATCTTACTTAATAGCAGTTTACATTTTAGAATTTTTCTTTGATTTTTAATTAAACAATTCAATCCTTTCTGCAATAAATAACTTTATTAATATGATCTATTTTTACCGAAAAGAGGTTATGGAAAGATATCGTTTAAAGATTATGTTTAACAAAAGCACAAAAACTTTTCCATGTCCCTGCACAATTTTCGAGTGCCGTAAATTATCCAGTAAGTAATTCTTAAATAAAATTTCTTGTAAAAAGTTTTCTAATTTAATCATTTGACAAATGAATGGACATAACACTTCGAAAGGATTGGAAAAACTTCGGAAAGTGTAAACTTTCAAAACAGTTAAGAATTATGTGTTTCACATATTAAGTTTCCACACACGCATTTTTAGGTGAATCTAATCCTTTAAGTTTATAAGAGGAGAACCTTTTGACTTGGCAACCCTTTCACTGCTTAAAACTATTAGTAATGAAAGAGGCGCAAGTTAAAGGAAATGCCACTCCTATAACAAAGTCACTTAAGGAAGGGGACTAAGAAGTTTATTTTTGATATTGTTGTTGTTGTTGTTGTGAAACTGGTATGTATTTCTTTGCTTTATTGACACTTAACTGTCAATAAGTCAATCAATTCGTCACAGGCACAAAACAAACAACACGAAAAAAGCACAATTTAACTGAGGGTTGCGTTGGGTTAAAATCATTGGGGATTTGGTGTTAAATTTTTACCCTCTTAAAAGTTCTGAATTTATTTAGCCATACGAAAGAATACGAAAAAATCTTTTTTTTATACTCATACATATATTTTTCTTGCCTTTTTCTCGATAAATTTTGTATTTGATGAAATCGTTAACTTTACTGTGATAAGTACACGGATAAGAAATTATGTGGGCATGGCATGGCATGTAGCGGCACTGACAGAAGGAATTCATCTATGCTGGTTCGGTGCGTTACATTTTTGGGAATCAATGCCAGTTAAATTGTTATTAGCTTTGTTTTGGGCACGAGTTGCTTTACCCCATTGACAACTTCATAAATAAACAACGAAAATTGACATTTGAGGCGACAACACGACAGTGAGACGACCTGCTCCTCCATTATTACCGATTTGCCATATCATCATTTTTATGCGCGCCGTGCTCGTCTAGTTCGTTCGCCTCGTTTTTATCTACTCACCACTGTCAGCAATTTAAGCCGAAAAACCATTTATCGAAAACTCATTAGAAAGTGTCAGTATCAGTTTCAGTATCGGTATTGGTATCGGTATCAGTACCAGTACCAGTGTCAGTATGCGGGTGCTTACAATATTGGCTGGAAATACGTATTAACCAGCTTGACTGACGCATGCGGCGTGTCAAGTGTTCGTCAGCATTTTTCGGCTGACATAAAGAAATTATGCCGCATTCCTGTTCACTCTCCACTGTTTCAGTGCCGAGGGTGTTTTGCTAAGTTTGTTTATGTTTTTCTGTGTTTCTGTGTTTCTTCGAAAAACGTGTTTAATATTTAAATTGTAATTTTATTTTCTTTTGATTGGCTTTTATAATACCAGACCCAACTAAAATGCAAATAAAATTAGTAGTCGACAAATAATGCCTTTACGTATCGATGGCAAATACAACAAAAAAAAGTAATTACCATTAATGTAACACTTAACACGATTACTTCTGTAAGGGACACAGATTCGTACATAATGCACTTGGGTACAATCAATCTACAGGTAATTTTCTTATGGATTACTCAAGTACCGTTGAGGGGTCGCTTTACTACTGCTACCATTACGATTATCGTCTGCGTCTCTTGAAGTAATGTGAGTTTATTGGATAGTGGTTAACTGTAGTGGAATAAATTTTTATAGATTTGTATATAAATAAGGAAAAATTATTAAAGTTATTTTCGAAAAAATAAAGCAGCTCACCGCTGAGTTCGCTAAAAGTAATATAAAGTAGAGATAAAATAAATTCCATATTAGATAATAATAAAAATATAATAATAGATAATAAAAGATTTATAAAAATATAGTAGATAATAAAGTAGATATGAAAATAAGGAAAAATATTAAAGTTCTTTTAGAAAAAATTAAGCAGGTTACCGCAAGTGAGTTTTCAAAAAGTGAATTAAAGAGATAAGATAAAGTAGATATAAAATAATAATGAAAATATATTATTATGATTATTATGTTATGATATGTTATTATGTTATGATATCTGAGCCAATGCGCTTGAGCACTTTTACTCTTTATTAACGCGAGGTATTTTCAAAACCCCTCTTTACCCCTTGACTGGATTACTGTTTATCACTTTAACAAACTAAGCAATAATTGGCCTCAGATCTGCATACCTCCCCGAGGAACCTGTAACCATTCTGAGATTTGATGACGCGGTGTTGGTAAGTCTGTCAGTTTTCGCAAATAATTTCAAGGTTCTATCCTTCATGTATTTTTTGATCGAATCAATCTTGAGGTCCCTGAGGATGTCATTCGTCCTAATGTACCATGGTACCTTGAAAAGTCTTCTCAGAGCCTGGCTATGTGCAATTTCTAGCTGGCGAATTGTAATGTTTGAAGCTTTGCTAACGCTGCACAATCATATAGAAGTGACGGATGAATTATTTGGTTATATATCAGCTTCCTGTTCTTAGTATTGAGATTTTTATTTCTGAATATAAATATAAAAATAGATAATAATAGAACTATAGAAATATAGTAAATAATAAAGTGGATATAACCATTAGGAAAAACTTAATAGTTATGTTAAAAGAAATAAACTGAAAACACACCGAAACTTAGTTCTATACAAGTAATATAAGGTAAAGATAAAGTAAAATAGATAATAGATAATAATAGAACCATAAAAATAGATAATGATAGATCTTTACAAATATAGTAAATAATAAAAAAGTTATAAAAATATGGAAATATATATTAGTTTTATTAGAAGAAATGAAGAAACCTCCCGGAAGTTAGTTCTATTGATAATTAGTCTTTTAAAAATTAGAAACTGTAATGGAATAAACTTCTGCAGATAAAAAAAAAAAATATTGAAGTTATTTTAATAGAAAAAAAGAAAGTGAACAAAGTAGATAACAGATAATAATGTAAATATTTTAATAGATATAATAATAGAATAATAGAAATGAAGTAGATAATAAAGAAAATATAATATAAAGAAAAATTTTAAGCATATTTTAGAAGAAATAAGGAAAATCATCACAAGTAAGTTCTATTGATGAATAGTCTGTTATACACTGTAAACTGTAGTGGGGAGATGAAAGAGTATACATACAAGCTAAAGTATCTGATTGCATTTAATATGGTTCCTTGTTACTGTTCTCTTTAAGTTGACACACAGCCTCCACATGGCCACTCTAGACAGCTACAATCATCAGTGCATTTATGAGATATATATTCTATAGATATAAGAATAACGAAATATATTACACTTATTTTAGAAAAAGTAAAAATTTTTACCAAAAATTAGTTCCAGTAATGATAACTCTTTCAAAGATGGTAAACTGTACTAGAATAAGCTTCTATACATGTGAATTGAAGGAATATTAGTTATTTTCAAAGCAATAAAGCAGTTCACCGTTGTCTTTCAATGATTTGACAATAAAACTATGTGATCAATATAAATGTGTATTGTTTCATATATCATTTACTATCTCAATTCAAAAGTAAATAATTTCTTTATTACTAATATATATACATATAGAAGTCTATTATGTTAACTTGTAATCAAACACCCTACACTTTTCAAGAATCAATACTTATTAAAAGATTTCAATTTCAAATACCTCGAACTATAAAAATATATGTCAGCTCTATATAATGCACTTAATTGCCATTTCTAGTATCACATTTCGTTTAAACACAATCTGATATATTGTAAAATTTTTTATATTTATTTAATTATTTCTTATCAAATAAATAAGTCAACAACAGCTGTACGAGTAAATAAAGTTGAGTTCATGTACAAGTCATGCATTCCATGAGTTACATACCTATATCTCAAGATTCTCCACACATCGATTGTTTAAACTACAGTTTTTTTTAATGGTTTTTTATATATTCTATCGTATTTATAAGATACAAATATTTATTATAACGATAACATCTATTTATAAAAATAAAATTTTTTAACGTTTTCGTCTTTATACAATATATTGTATATAATTTACAGAGTACGGAATACTCGACGAAATATAAATGTGGAAAATGATTTGTTATTTTAGAAAAAATAAACACGGAGATATGGAATACACAATCAATATTAATTAAGATACAAGATTTCAAGAGAAATCTAATAATTTCTAGTCATAAAAGCTTAATATACGTAGCTCATGGACTATTCAATCATGCAGTAGGAGTTGGGAACTCTACATTCTATATAAGCATATATTTATATATGTATTTAATATTTTTTAAGGAAATCTTAAAGGGTTTTGAATCTCGAACCATTCATTTCTACCTCTTTTTTCCGTTTTTTAATTTTGACCAATTAGTGATCCACATCTGAGTGTGAGGATAAAAACTGTAGGATTGTTTTTTCAATTTCACGGTCATCGATAGAGTTTTGGAAGTAGTTTCTGTATTATGTGTTATCTTTTCCTAAGATATGACTATTTAACGAATTTGTTCAGATTTTTTAATGTACTTCTATATTTTGCTTTACTGGAAATCGCAAATCTTGTTATCTTCTTAAATGAATTTTATAACACCATCTCAAAATTTATAACACCATCGAAAAATTTTAAGTGCTACTTTAAAAGTCACTATTTCGTCAAGCTTTTTTTAAATAATAATCTAAAGAAAAATGCAGATTCTTTGTTTATTTTTTTCTTGGGAATCCATGAAAACAACGATTATCCATAATTTTTAAATGCGTTAGCATAGTTTTAAAGGTGATCTTTTACCCGGTAAATTTACATTTGCCATTATCGCTAGAGTTTTTGGTAAAACACTTATCCAATGTCATCGATCCTACACTGCAGTCGTCTGATATTACCGCTCCGAAACGGTAATTTTATCGAAACTATATGCCATAAAAAAATTTTATTAAAGTAGTTGAAGACCATACTTTACTAAACCTACGAAAAATGTACAGATAATTGGATTAACCTCTTATATATGTAGTAGTATTAACAAATCGATGGAGTTCAATATAAATGTGACAAAATAAATTTAGATTGATTTAGAAGCTCTTGTGTATATCTCTTGTATATGTCTTATCTACTCGGTGGGGTTCACTATAAAGAAGAGAAAATAAGTTTAGATTAATTTAGGATTCATTTATGTTTTACTTAATACTTTTGGACAATTTTTGTACAAAATATACAACTTTATAAAGAGAATAAAATTTTTTAAAACAAAAAAAAATTATAATAATAATTAGAACTAAGTCATTATCTCTAAA
Source organism: Teleopsis dalmanni (assembly GCF_002237135.1). Taxonomy (NCBI): domain Eukaryota; kingdom Metazoa; phylum Arthropoda; class Insecta; order Diptera; family Diopsidae; genus Teleopsis; species Teleopsis dalmanni. Next base: position 33,898,328 of record NC_051848.1, read on the forward strand.
TCAATTAGTTATATATTTTCTAATAATACTTATGTATTAAATTTTTATTTGCAGGTATGTTAAGAAATGTTTTTATAAATTAAAAACTTTATATCCAGGTAAGCAGAAAAAAGTATCCTACCAAATTATTTCACGAAATTAAAAACGAAATTCTTACATTTACAGCATTTGCTTGAAGGATTCCAAGCATTTGCTTGAAGGATTCTAAGCATTTGCTTTAAATTTTTGTGGAATTTAAAAAAGGCCTATGAAATAATTTCCAGGAGGAAATGCACAAATATTTCCATTGACTTATGAAATTCCTTCTGAAAGTTAGCAAAACTAACAAAACGGAAACACAGAAGAAATCATCAAAGATAAGCGAAAATAAATCTTTGATGTTCGGATGAAATATGTACTCAAAAAAACAAAAGTTCAAACATGACAGCAAGGATATGCAAAAAATCGACATTAATTAAATTTTAAACATAGTGGCATAGACAGGAGCAAATAAGCACAGAAGCAGTAGAATCGGTATCTGAACCAACTCATATTTGTTATTGTCATAGATACTCACACGGACGGATTGACAGACTGATGGACTGACGGACTGACACTGCACACAACAACGATTGCTGCAAAGTATTAAATTTAGTAAGGATATTTGGTTCTAAAGAAAACAAAATGTATCCTAAGGTTATAAAATTGTCAACAGTTTTTGATGTTTTATAGGCTTAACTAGCAGATAATCTGGCAACCCCCACAAATCAACAACAACAACAACAACAACAACAACGAACAACAAATTTTGTTTAACAAACAGGAAATTCGGTTCGTTGAAGAAGTTCAAGAGTTGGGTAGTTAGTTTCTGACAGCCTTTTAATATGTTGTTATATCTATTATTATTATTTTTTTTTTTTTTTTGTTGCTTTGTGTGCTTTTTGATTGTATATCCTTTTTTTGGTATATTTTTGACATATACAAATTTTTATTTTAATCAATATCTTGCCAAAAGGCATTTGAATATTTGTGCTACCTTTCGTCGCACTCCTTCGCACATTGGCCGCATTTGTTGCCTTCCGCCGTTCATATGCAGAATGTTGCCTCTGGGTCTACTAGACAAGATATGATGGATGTAGAAAGATGTGCCTATTGCGAATTGATACACATTGATTGAGTAAATAACAAAAATATTTGCTTTTGGAAAATTTTTAAATTAACATTTTTACTTTTTATAAAGTTTCGAAGGTATTTGACAATTGATATTGACATTTTCTGGAAACAGAGTATCGCAATATTTTTGTATCTGGAAGAAATAAAAAAACTCCTCTCATCTCTGACACCTTTGACAATAATCTGCAAGTGTGATTTGGAATGGGAATTCGAATTGGAATATATTTCACAGAAAGATGGTTAAAATAGACATTTCTCAAATTTATTTAAAATTAAATATAAGTTGTGATTTAAAAAGAAAAATAAAATAAAATAAATATTTCTATGTGGAGACCCTATGCTCCACTGGGAGATGAGTATTACAGATGAAAAATTATGTTTCATGGCGGGGCACGAGTTCAATCCTTGTTACTTGCGATTTCAAAAATATTATTTAGAAAAAATAATTAAATACTTACTTACTTACTTACTTAGACGTGAGTCGTTCTTGGTCGCGTCGAGTACCCTCTGCCAGTCACAATGAATAATTAAATAGAAGAACTATTTCCAAGATCACTAATGATGGGTATTTAACAATACTCGAAACAGGTAAATGGTCAGTCAAAAATCCTCTGCCTCTGCCAAAATAATGTAAAAAAAATTTTGTTGTTGTAGTTCACTATTTTTCGAAAAACCTGTTTAAAATTAAATTAATTTTTACTTTTCATATGAAGATTGCAATAATAACTGAAACTGACTATATATTTTGTTAAACATAGAAACTATATTCAACTCATAAAAGAGTTGAATATAGGACTAACTATTCTTTTCCTACTCTCAGTTATTATTCAAATCTTCTTTATCATGACTATTCTTGCTTTGGATTAATAAGCGTTACATTCTTCTTTTAAAGTTTGAAGTCCTTTCAGTAACAAACCAAACTCTTTTCGGTAACTACTATTTCTGAGAATTACAAAAAAAAACCAACAAAATTAAAATTTTAACTACGAAATTTTTGTGCAGACTTAGGTTTTGAGCAATTGGGCACTTGTATCCCAATAAAGGTATACGGACTTAAAAAACCCCAAAAAATATTTCCAATTAGCATTAAAGATGAGTGTTTGACAATATTGTTTTTTTGTAATTCTTCACAATTACAAAAATTTTCTATTAGTAAAATAGTTTTCTTTTGTCATTGAGTTTTTAATAATAAATTTGAAGCTTTTTTATTTTTATCAAAACAATTCTCTTTTGTCTCAATATAGCGAATTGCACAGTTTGAAAGAGTTTGGAATATTTGTTTTGAATCTTTAGTCAGAACATCTTTGAGTATGACGCTACAAGTCTTTTGGATGGTTTGTACACTTACAAGAGTTTTGTCATAACTTGATGTATGATCATTTTTAGAGTTTGAAAAGTTTAAAAATTGTCCACATATGGAAGATACTTTGCATAACCCTACAGAAATGTTTAATGATGACAAATCACATGATCTTGGGCTAAACATATTCAATCCCAGAAAAAATTAGTAAGCATGTGACTTATTTTCAAAAAAAAGTAGAAGTCTTTCTTTTTTTACATTTCCGGCTTATTAAAAGTGGATGTTAATATTGATCATAATCTTGTCATAATGAACGAAATGTGTTTTTTACATGATCATCATTTTTAGAATAGTGTTTCTCCATTATAATACCTTCAGTAGTTGTTAAGCGATATGTTTTTATAGAGCGGTACGTCTAATGCACCTTAAAATAATTATAATAACAGACAGAAGATCTTCGAAAATTTCTGCTTCAGTAAAGGTGATACTCTGAGGAGTAGAATGTAATACTCTCTAGAAACAGTTATTGCTTCCTTTTGTTATGCTTCGTATATATGTTATATTATTAAAGACTTATCTATAGAACATTAACATACATAGTTTAAAGTTAATAATTCCGCTGCCTGAATTAAAGAAAAACTCATGTCCTCATCGCATGCTCGGAAACCTGTTGCTCGTGTCCTAAAAAGAATTCTTTGTTAATTTTTTTTAAAATTTTCCTTCAAGCAATAGTTAATTAAAGGATAAAAATATTGCTTGTACATCGTTTTTAGAAAAATTGTTCAAAATGTAATTTTTTCTTAATAAATTTCCTGCAATAAATACTTTTGTGTGTGGTCAATTAAGAGCATTTCGGATACGAGACGGACTTCCTGCATATGTGCCACTTTGTAATGCTACGAAATATTATGAAATGTTTTCTATAGTTTCAAAAGGACAACAAATGTTCTGATAAATAATAAAATTTCTGCTCCATTAAAGGTAACAGAATAAAAACGCCAAGCTTTACAAAATGAAGTGCCCATTACCCTTGTCCCTTTTGTTCCGTTCGACAAAAACTTCCTAGGGTGGCCGGTATTGTTACACTCTAATAAAAATTGTTTTTCCCCAAAAAGAGGAAAGGATAAAAAACTGTTATTGGAGCAAAAGTGTTGTCCTTTGAAAATAAATCAATTTTATTATTTTCTTGTCACCATTTTGCCGTTAAATGAAATTTTATCTTAATTAGATTTTCTTTATGTCAAAGGAATGGCATCCTTTTGCGAAGGGACTTTTCTGCTTGAGCTGCCATCTATTTTATATACGTAATTCTATAAAAAATTTAAAATTGCTTAAAATGTTGCTCACTGTTTTGTTGTAATTAATCCACATTATTTTGGTAACAAAATTAACAAATTAAAATAAATGAATTTGTGAAAAAGACTCCCAAAGTTCATGCCGGCACGGTGGCAGGATGAATAAATATATATTAACTGACAAAAGGTGCGGTACCAATGCAAAAAATGATAAAGAAACCAAAAGTTTTGAGATACCAAATTTCGGAAAAAGGGTTTCAGTTTATATTAAAGCTGTCAAAAAAATTTGTCGGTTATAAAAAAGGTAAATTGCCTTGAGTGACTTGCAAGGTTCAAAAGTTGAAAGTTAAAAAATTTTAAGTAGATTTTTCGGTTAGGGCACATTGAGTACTCAATTAAGTAGCTCGACTTTTGACTTTGCATTTTTGATTAATTGTAAACCGAAGACTGATTTGAGTAATTGCTAAGAAATTCCATTAGGAGTCTTACCTAGATACTCGTATTTCTCTCTCCCAAAAAAAAAAAACAATTTATTATATATAAAAAACTGTCATGGTAGTTGGTTACATGTTTATAGAAAATTAAATATTTTTTCTTTAATCTTTTTAAAATTGGAAACTACCTCGAATGAAGAAAATGGAGCCTTAAATTGATTATTTTGTTATTTTCCATGCAGCTACATATAAAAACAAAATTATTTCAGAACATTTTTTTATTATATTATAGTTGAAATTGTTTTTAAAATATAGCAGTTTTAACAAAAAAAAAAAAAAATTCAATTCAACGTCTTAAACACCACAGTTTTCAAACCTTGGATGTCTTTTAATAGACCTTTTGCAAGTTTATTCGCAAGTTATCGTATCGACTCTAAAATACTAATTAGTATTACATTACATTATATATACATTATATGCATATATTTAATATATTATATTTTGTGTATAGTATTCTATTAATACTAAGCCTATTATTACACTCTGGTATCTCTAACATACCACTGTATTATTAGGTAATATATGTATATAAATATTATTATATATAGTATTATATTAACACTCAGCCTATATATATATTATTACACCCTGGTATCTTTAATATTCCAGGGTGTTTTATACATAATTCTTAATGTTTTTGACTGCTATCGTTACACTTTCTCTAGAATTGAGTCAGTGAATCTAACAAAGAGTTGAACCATAAACTTTAAACATATTCTTACCATTATTGACTTTAGCCACTGGTGGGAATATAACGTTCAAATAAAGAAATGCAACTTTAATGTACCCGAGTGCTCTATGCTATACATAGTTCCCAGTATTTTTAACTATAATCTCTGCACTTTCTCACGTATTAAGTTAGTGGATGTATGCCAAAGTTAAACTGTACACATATTCTCATTATTGTCTCCATTCACAATTGGTTTGATTCTAAAGTTCAAATGAATAAATGCATCTCTAATATACCAGGGTACTCTATATATAATTAATTTGTACTTTGTTCTTTGGATATAGTTCTATAAATCTCCAAACTATTATCGGTTCAGAACTTAGTAAAAGCATTAAAATAATTATCGTAAATAAAAGTTTCGGCAAAGGTTTGGTACCATAATGTCATATTTTGTAGCCGTAGAAGATAACAGTCATTTCTGTCTCGCATTGTCTGTCATCGTCTGGAAGACGGTACCACCAGTCTCATAGTTATTAAGTGATTCGAATAGCACAGTTGAGATATCTATACATAGTGTATGAAAGATTTTTTTGCAAGTCATAGCCTTTATTCAGCCAAGCTAAGCAGTTGATTTGTTCTTATATCTCTCTTATAAAGTCTCTTCTCAGTTAAGTCGAACTATGGCTGTTGGCAACCATAGCCACAGTATATACTCTAAGCATAGTGTATATACTGACCAGAGTATATCCAGATTTTCTCTGATTCTGCTTAGAATAATTTAAGCAACGTAGGGAAGATTTGCCGTTATTGTCATTGAAAAATTATTATTCTGTTATATATATGTAAATATATATATTATATATATATATATCATTATTCTCTTAATGGTGACAATGGTGAGAATATGTTGAATGTTGACAGTTCAACTTTGACGTATATCCATCAACTAAATTTTAGAGGAAGTGGAAAGATTACAGTTAAGACTATGTATAGAGTCACCTGGTACATTAAAGATTCATTTATTTATTTGTTCTTTACATTTACACCAGTGGCTGACATTGATGATGAGAAAAATATATTCAAAGTTTACAGTTCTACTACTTTAGATACTTTAGGGGTTTTACAATAAAGGTGACGTAGACTGACAACTTTTTGCAGTGTGGTTCAAATGAGTGTGGTATTCTGAGAAAGGAATCAAGGTGTTAACTGTTATCAACTTCATTAAATTACAATTCACAATAATATATCCTGGTAACTAATCACTATTATATATATATATATATATAACATATATATGTACAAATACATATTTACTTCTATTTGTATATATTCTTCGTGTTACTTTTTCATGGAGTAAATGCATAGTGACTCTTCCAGATACTTCTGATATTCCGTCGTAGTTTTCATCGTTGTTTGCTTTGTAAAATTTCTATTTATTTTACACTTCTACGCCATCATAGAAAAAGCAAACCAAAAGCACTTAAAATTATCAACAAACTTTCCCTTTGACTTCGAACGTCCGCACTTTCATTTGATTAAATAAATACAAGAAACTAGAGGAATTCCAATTTATATTGCAAATTAACATAAAATAACTGTTAAGAACCCCCGCACCAACGGAAATGCAAATTAATTTAAATAAACTTGATAAACTTTAATGCTTTACAAGGAAATTTACAGCGCCGCCGAAAACACTGAGAGCACAGCAAATCCTCCTGGTAGGTGGCAATGTTCCTGCTACTGTTCCAGCGCTTCTTGTCAAAGTGCCTGCGCGCCTTAGCCAAATTTATTGCTAGTTATGAGCCAACAAAAATAAACGCAATAAAATTCAATTAAAAAGTGCTGACGCGTAACATAGAAAATTAACGTAAATTCAAGAACCGAACTGAGCTTGAGCTGAACGTAATCCGAAATCTGCTGCCAAAAATCCTTGCAGCTCAAATAATCACAAAAGCACAGCCAACGGCAATGGTAATGGCTATAGAAACTAAGGCTATAGAAGTGGCAAATGGCAATGGCAATGGCAGCAACACATAAGCGCACATAGCCTTACGCGCCACTCAGCAATCGACTAATTACGAAAAGAACGCAGCTTAAGCTTTTTGCGGTTGAACACTGAAAAACAATAATTACAGCAAATATGCGTGCAGCCTGTAGACGGGCGCGTTAAGAAAGTTGCCAGTAAGGAAGGAAGGAAGCAGGGAAGCAAGGATACATGACTTCGTCCATGTAACATTAGTGAAACACAAGCAAATTTGGCTAAATCGAAAATGGCGGAAATGTCATTGCTTGTTATTTGGTTGGCGCCAACAGCGCCCATTAATGATAAGCGAATAGCGACGCAACTTTGATGTTCCTGTCAATGTTAACATGACGCTTTAGTTGTTATTGGGAATGTTGTTGGGAATGTCCTTTACTCGTACACACCAATGAATTCATACTATATATTGTACACAGACTTCGCTCTACACTGACTTAGAAAAACGTTTAAGATTTGTGGTAGTTAACGGCAAGTGCCCTAAAGTGCCTCGCCATCTTGCCAACTTGCCGAGGCGGCACGGCAGCTAAGCCATATCGAAAATAGAATTTATTGTCTGGCAAAACACAGTGTTGTGCTCGCCTGTTTCTGCTGATTTTGATTGTCCTTCCAAAAATATGATGGCATTGATAACGCAGTTGTTGTTAGCACTGCTCATCATGTTGACGATAATGTGAATACAAATGCGAATGCGAATGCGAATGCGGATGCGAATACGAATGATAATGATGATTATTTTATTCGTCGTATTGTCGTACTCATTTGTGCTTGTACTTGCAGACTCCTTACATATCCTTATTATATCGCATTGTACTCACATTATTTCAATTAAAGCCAAACACTGTCCTGAGAGCCTTCACAATAACTGATAAGCGTCAAATAGTCGTTGTCATCGTCGTCGTCGTCGTAGTCGTCGTAGTCATGCAGCGGCCGTAACACTTCCAAACAGGAACTCAACTTTTATGAATTTCTTGTTACAAACGGATTGCCTATTGTGTGACCCTTCCCTGCCATTTGCCATATCCTTTCTGGTAGTATTCATTTTTTTTCTCCCCTTAACTTGTTCTTTGTTTATCAGTGTACACTTTTAATTCAATTATTTTTTCATTCCCCGTTGTGTCGCTTTTCTATTCTTCTTTCTGGCATGTTTATATTTTTAATGATAACGCAAATAGAAGAAATTAATGAGCGCTAAATTAGTAAGATTATGCCATTAGGATGGCTTCTTATTCCTGTTCTTCTTCTTCTTCTTCTCCTTCTAGTTGGTGTTGTTTGTCTTGTTGATGTCTACAGCAACTCTATCCAAGTATTTGTTGTCATAGACTGTTGTTTGTTGTTTTTTTTTTTTGATATCCTTGTCCCATTTGAATGCTGAGTGAATTGTTGACTTGACCTACTTTCTGCTTTTAAGTGGAATATCACTGAATAGACCATTATGGAGCACATAAAATGTTGTTCGGTGAACGGTCATATATGCTATGTCCATCAAATGGCATACGTTAAGTCTTAAGTAGTACAAGATTAATTTGATATTCTTTTAGTAGTTGAGAGATAAAACTATTATTTCCCTAATTTCCTATTAATAATTATAATATGTTAGTTTCCGTCAAAGTTGCATCATCGATTTGCTCACTTTAATAAAGGCAAAAATATTATTACCAATTCAATATAAATTAATTTATATTGATTGAGACGTTATGGAGTATAGTTTAGTCTAAGTAATTATAGAAGAAGAATTATAGTAAATCCGTATAAGAGACCGTATAAGAGACGAAAACGTAGTATATGTCGTCCACTGTTGAAAATGTGCATCGCTAAATGAGTAGCTGGGCACTGCCATAACGAAGAACAACGATGTCAGCCTGGGTATCAGGTGAAGAACTACCATTCCCAATAAGTGCTATTGTAGGCTTAATAGGTAATTAGGATGTAGAGCTCTATCAACAGACAAAACTTATGCTTTATAAGTTTCTCATCCTATCTCAGTCTCTGTATGGCGCAGAAACATGGACGTTATTAGAGAATGATAAATCAACACTGGAAGTTTTAGTCTTCATACTCTGATATTATATACAAATCGAAATTTATCTTAGACAGTGTTTCTTAACATATGAACCTATGCAGTTTGATAGCTACGGAAGAGCAATTAATATTTCAGTAGCAAATAACATAAATCTTTTCGATTTTATATAAATTGTTTTTTTAATCTTGAGGAGTGGGGCGCTTTGGTGCAGTATGTTATCGCATAAGAATCTAATGTATATTTCGTCGAAACAGCTGGGTTTCATAACAAACAGTGATCCGTTGGCACACTCCTTATGAGATTGATATTGAGCCACTGTATAAAATTGACTAGTTTTCCTTTTTTAGGCTTGATTGAAATACCTGCCTTCACAAGAGGCGGTAACGCCAGAACAAAATCAATTATATTTTGTAGATCTGGAAAGTTTTAAATGACAGCTGTAAAAGTTTCTACTTTATGAGATGTTTGGTTAGCTTGGATTTCCTTTCACGGCGAAAGATTGACTTCACAGAAGGCATAAAAAGTTTGTATTTTTTATTGACTCCTTCTAAATATATATATATTTAAAAGTAATTTTTTTTTTTAATTTTCTGTATTTAATTTATTTTTTTTATTTATTGATACCTTCACCCTCTGATTACGAGCTCCTCTAATAATTCCTTCGAGCTCCTTCGAGTATTGTTGATATCTTTCACATTTTTACCTCTTAAAAAATTGCGTTTTATTGGCTTACAGATATTTTAATATCTTTGTTTATTTTTGATATTGTCAAATATTTTACAAAGTTCTTTGGAAGTAATTTTACTGCACACATGTTTCCAAATTGTTGAGATATCTTAAGTATCTTACACACGTCTTAGATACTGATATACGGATGTGTACTTGCCTCCAACCCACCGACATACTTATACTTAAGACAACTTCCCGTATTTTGTTTATTTTTTTCGTAGTATTAAGTTTTCTTATAGAATTTCAGAATTTGATACGTAACATACTCAACTGCAAAACTTTCGCATATCCTCCCAATTTATATGAGAGGTTCATCGTAAATACTTCAGAATGTTATTGCAGTTGTTGTTGAAAATAATTTTGATAAAAATTTTCCAAATTGCGAAAACAACTTGAAAATTTATTATATATAACAAACTTAATAGGCGAAAACGTCTTCTTTCTTAAATTAAACTTGTTATTATCTTAAATATTGATAAGTTATATGTAGACGCAGTTATATGGAAAAAAAGTCCTCAAAATTGTTTACCGAAGTAATAATATTAGAAGCTTAAAATTTTCTTCGTACTAAGCGGATTTACTTTATTATTTGTAAATCATTGATACACATCTCCTTATATGTCATATGTCAAGTACTAATTTAGAAAATGCTCAACTTTTAAAATAGTTAACTATTTCAGAATATTTTATTCATTAGCAAATAATCTTTAAATAAACCAACTCGTATAGTGCGAAAACAGCATCGTTGTTGTTGCAAATTAGTTGATTTTTGCTTTTTGCACATAGTTTTTGCATTTTCATAGAATAAAGTGCTTGTTTGTCTTAAGTACACTGTAAGAAATGTATGTATGTCATATAGTGCATATAAAAAAAGCACAAGATAAAAAAAAAAATAGAAATTCATATGCGGCAGTACTGACAATGCCAGTGCGTATGAAAATAATAGGCACATAAAAGTTCTAAGTGGGCTTAAATAATTTTTCGATTTTTGTAGGTGAGAAAGTGAAAGGCTTTATATATCGGTAAATCAATGATATCCCGAATGTTGTGTCTAACTGCTACTGTGTAGTACACAAATTAAAACAGCTCCTCTTCTTTTTCGTGTCTTTCCCCCGGGTCAACTTTCGCGTTACTGCTGAGAGGATACCTTATAATTTGTTTATCCATCCCATATGCTTTTTGTAGAATCTGCATGCAGGCCCCTACCCCTGATCCAAATTGTAAAGTCTCCAAAAGAATTGAGGGAGTTGTATTCAAGCGATTTAAATGATGTTTTGATTGAAGTTATAAAAATTGATAACAGTAATATCAAAGTACACCTGTAACTATATTCCGATAAAAAAAATATTTAAATGAATGCGGCCCAATGTGTGAAGTAAAAGGAAGCCAGAAATTTTTCAAACAATGAGAAATGAATATTCTAGGGGCAGATATGAGATTTATATGAGTATGATTTTCAGGATTTTCAGGAAAGCAAGCAGTAAATTTATCAAGCACTAGAAAGTTGGACACTAATAGGAGTCAACGAAAATACTTGTGTTACCCTTAACACGAATCCTACGACCCATAGTCATTACAAATTATTCTTAGAGAAAAACACGCAATAAACTTCGATACAAAAGGATGGTAGAAGCTCTATGCTCTACTGGGAAAGAAGGATGATAGAAGAAGTAGAAGTAGAAGAAGAAGAAAAAGTAGAAGAAGAAGAATAATATAATATAATTCATGTATTATCATTTGAGAATAAGGTCCATACGTGGTGCAGTGAGTCAAAACGTTGTTAAGGCATCTCCATTATTCACCAAACGTTGTGGAAATTAAGTTTAAGAAGTTTAAGTAGAATTTGTATATTCCTGCTAAAATCTTTTTGTATGAGATTTATTTTGACGTCTGAGCTGATATCAAAGAGTATTAGGAAGCAATTAATATTTCAGTAGCAAATAACATAAATCTTATGATTTAATGAAGGATCTGTTTTTTTTGTATGTTAATTAGTTTGAAAAAAAGTCATTTTCATTTATATAATCATCATTTATGAGATTCATCTGTAGTACTTCAAAATGCATGTACTTAAAAAATAGTTGGAAAAATATGTATTAGAGAAACTTTCTTCTCTTATAGTGAAATATAACTTTAACATTGTGTATCTAACTTGAAATAGAAACCCATATTAACTGTGACAATAATAAGGTAAAAATCAATATAATATATCCTTAAAAAATATTAAACCGGCTTAGAATTATAATTTTAAATTAAACATTATAAACTAATGTGTATTTAAAACCGTGCTTAAAATGTACAAATAGAACGAATTTTGGTCACAAAATACCTCATCACCTCTGATTTCGCTAAAATTTTTTTTATGAGCTCCTTTTATAAAATAAAAAGACCATTATTGCGTGAAAAATTTTCCTATGAAAGTTTTTTCCTAGAAGATATGGACCCATTGGGTTTCAAAAATTGCTATTGTAGACACATTTTAAAATGGTCATATCTCAGGATATTTTGATAATAAAAACTTAAAGTTTACTGCATTTTAAAGATAATTGATAGGGATTTTCTGAAATAGTTTAAGCAATTTAGATTGTGTTTATTTAAGTACTGATAATATTAAGAGTTTGTCATAAAATTCTTCAAAAAACTTACAAATTTCTGGATGGTATTGTCCTTTCTAGAATTTTTTTGAAATTAGTTTAGTCTTCACCTCTCACCAAACACATACCATACACACGATTTCTCAGTAAAAAACAAAACGCAATGAAAACTTTTAATTCTTTAATTGTGCTTTATATTAACTAATACTTTCTACTTAAAAAATAAAAATTTTCAGTGTGGTATTGTTTTTAGAAGTATTTAAAAAAATTAATTCCTCAGGCGTCTTACATGTCACTCATACGCACCGTAACACCATTTCCCACACGACACAAAAATTTTAACTTTTTATTTCTGAAGTGACTTTATCATTCAATTTTACATAAAAATGAAATATTTTGGGACGTTATTGTTCTCAGAAGTATTTTTTTCAATTAAATTAGCTTCTCTTTACATATAACGAATAAATAATTTCAATATTGTTCCCGATAACTCTAATAATAGCGATGAAGAAGACGACCCGCATCAATTTTTAAGAATCTATAGGAAAAAATTAATTAATTAAGAATTAATTAAGTTCTTTCATGACTTATATGCCATAATCCTGTCTTTGTAGTATCTTAGGGAGTTTAAGTGTTTCACTTATTATATTATTTACTATATTGTTAATAAAAGGTATATAATGCTATTTAACAAAATATTTGTAGCACAGTTAAGAAGACATTACATATCATATTGTGATTACATTAATAATTGTGTTATAATCAGAATCATTAATATAAGCTTTCTCAACTATATTCTTCCATTTTTCTTGACTTAACGTCAATTTTAGACTCTCATCCTTCTCAAATCAGTTATGTTTTCATTAATCTTTAGCATACTTTGACAATTCTTGATTTCTATTTTATGACTTTATAGGCCACGACCTGTAAGGTACAGTTTTCCTTCATTTTTTTTATATAAATTCAAATAAAAATAAATCATGCATCAAATTTAATAATTAAACTACTCTCTACAAACAGAGTAGTATTGAAAATTTAATAATTAAAAATAAAAATATAATTAATTAATTCAATTATTCTACAGCTTTCACAGCAAATTAACAAAATTCCAAAAAAATGTGCGAAATGTGGTTAAAGAGCGCTGGCTCTGAGCTTCAAATTTGAGGGGGTCGATTTCTTGTACTGACAGTCTCAAAAAATTATTTTCACGAAATATTAAATATAAAAATTAATTCTAAGACCATAGATAGTGAGTATTTGTCAATACTTAAAATTAAAATAATATAAAATAAATTTTTGTTCTTGTAGTTAATTGTTGTTCGAAAACCTCTTGAAATAAAAATAAGTAAATTATAAAATACTGATTTGTGTTACGTTTTTCCACTTAAAGGATGTGAAAATTATATCATGTCAATCTATAACTTGAGATAATTTTAAAGTAATGAGTTATGCTTAAAATTTATATTTTGATAGATTCAGTATCAAAAGTAGGGACTCTTAAGTCCCTACTTAAGAGTAATCGTTCTTGTAGCGTTCAATGGCTTGTTTTCTGTAAGAAATCTGTTTACTTTGAAGCTTGGTTTTTTTGTTAAATAAATAGTTTAAATAAATTAATTAATGTTAAAATTTGTTAAGTCAGATCTGAAAACATTCCTGATATCATGTAAAGTTATGCAAGAGTTAAGCACAGGAATAATAAAAATCTTCAGTTGCAGTGATGCAATGTCCCAATTTCAGTCCAAAACGAGAAGCTCCGAAATTTGTCATAAATTAAAATAACGGATAATATTAAAACAATAACTGAAACTAGATATAAGTAAACAAAAATAAATTAATATACAATTTTTTTGGTATCTTTTTAACATTATTTTGCATACATTCCAATGCAAGGACACCGTGATTGCATATATCTGCGAGTGAAATTGTTATGAAAATGTTATCAAATCAGATGACAGGTGTGTGATTATATGCAGCAGGGAAAATAATAATTGCAACATGAGAAGTATGCAAAAATGCCAACGAACAACATTAAAAGAATAAAATTACCATTGAAAAATGAAAAATGAAGGAAAGTGGAAAAAAAAATTAGATGACAAAAAGAAAGAAAAAACATGTCGAATGAAGATACGACGGCACCTATATATAGTATGCACTGGTGGTACCTTTCTGTCATCAAAGTCATTATACTCTTCAACATCACCGTCACAGTCAGCATCAGCAATAACAACAACAATATGTCACATTTCTTTGTTTAAAATATAGACTCGTATACGATTCTACTTGTGTGAATTTGCTGGGTTAATGTGTGCAATCCATGAGTACCGCATTTTGCATTTAACCCTATGCCTTCCTTCTTTGTGGATATATTCTCCATATATTTTCATTTAACATTTGTATTTTTATTTGTTTTATCTCATATCTCATAAACAACAATTGCTGCTATTAAAAGTCGAAAGGAATTTTTTGCTCGGTTTCACAACTTAAATCATTAAAGTCAAGAATTTACATGCAGGATCGCCCATGCTCCTGTCAGTGAGTGCCCGAAGTAAGTACAAGTATGTGTGTTTATCTGTGTGTGTTTAAATAAAAAATACACTTAGTATGCGACAATGGTCCATACTTGTCATCATTTTGAAAAATTTATAAAGTAAACTAAAGAAAAAAAATTCCAGCAAAACACAACAATTACAAACCAGTAAGAATACACTTCACTCGCTTTGCATGCCACAACAGTCAAAGTTATTTTTGTATGAAATTTCATATTTTCGCATTTTCGCATTTTCACATTTTCATATTTCCACATTTCCACACATTATATCAACTTAACTTTTCTCACATACCAACGAATGTGTAACTTCACGTCATTTCAATTCACTTCAATTCACTTGTGACTACTCCCTTTTGGCTGCACGTTCTGCACTTCTAACTTCCTAACTCCCTATTCACTCCCTATTCACTCCTTATTCACTACTCATTCACTGCTTATTCGAGTCTCGTGGCGTCGTATATGCATGCAACCGCAAGTAAAAAAGGCTCGAATTAAACTTGCAGTGGAAAGAAAAATACGAAAATGGGGTAAAAAAAAATTCGTTATAAAGTGGAAGGAATATGAATCAGAAATTCCTAACTTTTGCATAAGATACGAGTACGAAATGAAGAAATACTATAACAACACATAACAATGTTGTTAACTTGTTAAATGTGTTCCCAACTCAGCCATTAATGTCACATTTGCTGTTGCTCATCCTCCAGTTATTGTGAGTGGGTTTATTGGCCTTACTGAACTCGGAATGTAAGCGAGATAAGTAAAAATTACTTGACAGGTAAATTTACAAATTAATTCGAAAGCAATTTGAGCGGATATCCGTTTTTACACTCTTTTATCTTATATATCTTTTAGCATATGATTAAAAATTTACTTATTTATATAACTAACTTACCTTTAAATGGCTGAAATATTTGAGTTTTTACTTTCATAGAACCTTATCCTATATAAATGTCAACAATTTGTAGTTTCCGCAGTCGTCAGGATCGCCACTTAGTAGCTTTTCCATATGTCGGGGTTGGCATTCCGTAGCTCTCGTATATGTCGTGATCGCTACTTAGTAGTTTCAGCCTACGTTGGAATGACTACTTTATAGCTTTGGCCTACGTCCGGATCGGTACTTTGTAAATTTAAACCTCTGCTAGTTTATTTTATGATTTCTTGATTTCTTAACAGCGGTTTTATTAGAAAATGCTATATTTTTTTTAGAACTAAATTAGATGTACCATATATGTTAATTTTTTTCAATTATTTTTAAATTCCACTTGAAAAAAAAATTAGCAGTAGCGTAGCTAGGATTGTGCCAAGGATGGCAATGCTAGAAAAATATTTTTTTGACAATATTTCTGAAGTGTGTTTATTGTAAATTAAATTGTATTAATCACCTACCTTCGCGAGAAAGGTGTAAAAATTTTTTTCAAGTAAGGTATGCCTGTCGTAAAAGGCCACTACAATCCAATAATCACCACCCAATACGGTTTGAAGTATATATAGTAGTAAGTGATTTTCACTTACGACACCCGATTGAAAGTGTGAATCTGTGTGAAAGTGTGAAAATTCCACGACAATTGAATCAATTAAATTGGAAGTCTATTACAGTTAAAAAAATTTTCTGATAAACTAAAACAACTATAAAAGTCACATATAACTTCCCAATCCTTGGGGACTTTGACAACTGAATCGATGGAAGCGGAATTACTTTATAGACCCAATTTTTTCTAACGAACTAAGATGGCGTGGCCGACACTTCAGTCATACATAACTCAGTCTTTTTGGACAATTAATGCAATATAAGATGACTTGGTAACTCTTGCATCATATATAACTTTTTAGTCTTTTAGCATACTTATATTTAGCTCAGATCTCTAAAATTCTCAAACAGAAACAGTGTGAATACTGTAAGGTTTACAGCAGTCCGGTCTGGTCATTGGTGTGTAGCTACCCAAACAGATAGATTGCGCATCATTTTTAGTAGTCAGTAATCAAACTCTTATTCTCTAAGTGCTAGTTTTGGCTTCGCGAAGAAACAGGTTTTCAGAGAAACACTTTTTTAACAAAAGATCTCTTCAATTATGGTATGGCAATTCAACCGGGTCTAGCTTTTATCTTTCTAGATCTCGTACGAGTACTTTCGTTGGAAAACAGCAAATAATTGCTAATTATGGTAAGTGGTAAGATTTTTGTGGACCTGTGACTATAACTAACTAAGACGTGCCACCAATTTAAAAATTATAGCAGTTCGAATTTGTTTTGATTTAAATTAGTCTACCCTGTGTGTGTATGTATTTGTTTATATAACATATATATATATATATATAAATTTTAAGTAAATATAATGGAAAAATTTGGAATTGTGTTAAAAATCTATTTCCTTTGAATTTTTGTTTATTTGAAAAATTTCTTATTTAATATTTTTGCAAAAATATCTATAAATTTTATATAAGTTTGAAAATGGAACTATTTTCTATGAATTTTTAAAAATCTTTCCATTTTCATATTATTTTTTAAAAATATGAGAAAATGCTAAAAACAGAAGTGCATGCTGGAATGTAAAATGCAACTGTATAAGTTCGGTGCTATGTCAACAGTAATAACAACAAATGTGTATAAAACAAAGTTACAATAACAACAACAACAATAACAACAAACGAAACAAGAAATTTGTTGGTAGCAATCGTAGCGCAGTTCTAATGAAAAAGAAGTATTGCAACAACAACAACAACAAAACGAAAACATAGAAGTAAGCTCTCAACAAGAAAACGCTTTAAAGTGGATAACGTTAGACACTTCATCTGTGCTTATGGTAAAGCACGATTCATACATACCCTTACGTGTTTGGTGTACACATATATATGCGACACATTAACATAACACCAAACGATACGAAATAAATGTATGTGTGTATATGTGTGCACAGATATGTGCGCTTAAGTGCATTTTTCTATGCTTTTCCTACAATTGCATGTCAGTTTGGGAATATGTGTGTATAGGTATGCTTGCTATCATTTATTGTATTCAAATACGTGTGTATGTGCATTGGTATGTTTTGACATTTGTTTATACCTTCTTATATCGTTAAATCCAAACAAACCCGAGCAAACCTCTTAAGCACAAAGCAAAAGTTTAAAGCTTCA
The DNA here is from genome assembly GCF_002237135.1 of Teleopsis dalmanni. Lineage (NCBI taxonomy): Eukaryota > Metazoa > Arthropoda > Insecta > Diptera > Diopsidae > Teleopsis > Teleopsis dalmanni. The sequence goes on from NC_051848.1 coordinate 33,916,302, forward strand.
CATAAGCCGCATACACAATATTTGTTACCCCATATTAAGGCATTTCTGTGTTGTTATTGTTGTTATTATTATTTTTGCTGTTATTGCTTTATACCTTTCGTTATTGTGCATAGACAAGATGTCGTTTATTGCTACAAACGTAAGCATTGGTAGACATAACATATATTTATAAATATGTGTTGGTGTGTTGGTATTTTGGTTTAAGGAAATTTCTTTACAACTTTTGTTGTTGTTTTTTTTTCTCTTTTTGTTTTTTCTTTTAAAGCATTGGCATGTGCTTAAGAATTTAATTTCTGAAATTGTGCTGATCTTATGCAGTCGATTTTTAAAGCATCAACACCAAGGCATTATTGCATTAACATCATTGCATTGTTTTGAATTAAAATTTAAAGAAAATTTTCGAATAAAAACAATTTTATTTTTATTTGCAACTTAACAAAAAACCAGAGTAACCTAAATAATTATTAACTATTAAAATATAGTTAATTATATTATGTAATATAATGTATAGTTTTATCATTTATATAACAAACAGGTTAATAAGTTGTGAGAAAACAGCGTTAAGTCTTGTTGAAAGAAATTGGCAACACTTTCAAAATATGTTAAATGTTTTTTTTTTTTTTGACAAATTAATTTGTTGTGTTTTTTACAAAAATTGAAAATCCCAAAAATCAATTAATTTAAATAAAAGAAAACAAAATGAATATTAAAACGGCATTAGTTAAGTATTTTTTTCTTATATATTTAAATTAATTTTTTTATTTAAGTATTTAAATTTATTAGTAAATTTTGCGACATACTTCCAGTCAACATTCAGAAATGACTGATTTTTGAATTTGGCTGCACTGGTACCTAAAATGTAAAATTTTTTGCGAATAAAACCTAGCTCTAGGTGTTTTCGGTGGTTCGCAAGTGTGGCAAAAAATGCATGCTGGTCTATATTCGCTAAGTGAGAAATTGACATCACTGTTGCAATCTGTCAAGTGTTATGTTTTGATAAATATCAAAAATAGCATAATGTAAGCAAATTATATTTTGTATAAAAATAAATAATTAATATAAATTAAAAATTAAAATGAATGCATAATTAAAAGGAATTGTAAGAATGTTGGAAATTTCAAAATAGAACGATGAGATTTTGAAATTTATGAAATTTTTGAATTCTGTTTGAATTTTTATTTTCATATAATTTTTGACATATGATCGCAATATTCGTTGGAATTTCCAATGAAGTTTCACAATAGTTCGCTTATTGTGTTGGTAACATTTTTTTCTTTACTAACTGAAGTATGTGGCCAGTATACAACTACTGGCCTAGTTAGAGAAAATAGTGTTGTTATTTTGCGTACATTTCAGCCAGTATAGGTTAGCAACTTAGTGTTCTTTGCCATACTCGCAAGCAATCGAATACGCCGTCAGAAAATTTTAAGAGCATTGTTGTTGCTTGTTATCTGTTAAAGCGTTTAATTATGTGATATATATTTTTAAGTTATTCTTAATAAATATTTTAATATTTAAATTTAAAAAAATTCATTAAATTAATCCATACCACACAGTTTGATACTGCATTAGCGCCACTTTACAGTTGCGCTTGTATAATATAACACAAATATTATGTTCATAGTTAACAAATAAGACCAAATATGTTATCATTTAGGCATATCAGTATAAATTCAAACACTAACAAATAAGCTAACACACATATATCTTCTAATAAAATTTTTCATTTTTTTTTCTATTAAAACAAATGTAGAAATAGATGTATGTAACACCTATATGTATGTGTGTATGCTTGCAAGCACGTCACTCATATTGGTAACACCATGCAAATACACGCAACAAAACATACGCACACACACACACACACACGCATATGTATAAACGCACTCGTCAACAGCGTTTAGTATAGAACAGAGTAAATAGTAAATTGCTCTATTCAAATATTCTAAACTGACAGAATTTTAATTGAATTTACTAGTGTCATACATAGTATGTTTGTATGTGGAGAATGTTAATGATGATAGCATTGATGCACTGTTATCCTTGTTGTGTGCAAAAACTACAACAGAAAAGTTAACTACAACAACAGAAACGTTAACTACAACAACAGCATAATGAAAGTAATAGATAAAATGTGCATTCAATTCTTAAAATTTTAGTGCAATTTTACCAACAAGTATAACAACAACAACAGCAACGAAATAAATGTTATTGCGAGTACAGTGCAGTTATTATTTCTGTTAACGCTACGCATATTCTTTGCTTTTATTCTTCTTTTTGTTTTTGTTTTTTCTTTTGCTTCTGTTACTAATTCTCAACTTATTCAAATACTCATAGAAAAGTTGACTAGTAAATTTCTTATGACGACAGCATAAATGACAAATTGATGGCATATGCAGGCAGCAGCCAGCAGCCAGCAGCGAACAGCGAACAGCAAACCATAATAGACAAAGTGTAGTAGTTGTAGTAGTAGTAGTAAAAATAGTAGTAGCAAAACATAAGATAGCAAAATGTTAAGGATATTTTTTTTTTGCCTTCACTGTAGCTTCCACAGCGCTGTGTGGCGTTTGTATGAACTCATATGTGTTGTTCGCATATTTGTGTGTGTATATTGTAATTGTATTATGGAGTTGATTGAATTTTAAATAAACTTTTGTGCTTGTTATTATCATTTCCACTGCACTCGACTGTTACGCATCTCTTTTACACTCAGTCTTTCTCCTTCTCCTCTTTGTATTTCAATTCAAATGAAGTTTGTCGATGCAGTTGTTGTTGTTGTTGTTTCGCTTGCTCTTATTGCTGCATTTGTATTTTTTTTGTTGTTGTTATTGTAGTTGTTGAATAGTTTGCTCATTTAAGTTAAAAAGCTTTTAATATTTTTAATTAAATAAAAAACAGTAACTGAAAATCCATTAAAAGACCTTTGCTTTATTCAATTTTCATTATTTAATTTTTTTTTATTATTTTCATTTTTTTAATAGCTTCATAGATTCTTTATTCGTGTTGTTGTTGTTGTTGTTGGTTTGTTCTACTCCTAATTATTATAAAAGCGTCATAAATAAATTTATCATATTACTACCTTTACTGTTGTTACTTGTTTTTTCTTTTATTTCTGTTTTTAACCCTTCAATTTTCTTTATACAATTTTAAGCGCCACTTTCCCCTCTCTCCACTCTCAACTGTCAATTTGAAGGCTCAACGGCAAAACTTTCCAATATTTCATTTAAATTGGCAATTTTCATAAATGTTGTTAATTAACTTGAAGTGGGTAGAGTGTTAAGTGGATATATCCGACCAACAACAACGACGTGCTGGTGAGCAAACCCCACTGACTGGGGTTGCAGGTTGAAGAAGCAAAGTCTTAGGTTTCTCTACAGTATAATATTTATTTCTTCCTTTATATGTGTATATATGTATTTAATATTTTTTTTTTTTGTGATTTTAATATTGTTAGCACACAATCATGAATATGAAATTACATTCTATACTTCACACTCACACTCATACTCTCACTCACATGCACACACACTCACACAAACAAAAATACGCAACTAATCAAATTTCACAATATTTTCCGCTCGTGGGCGTAGCACTTTTACAATGACTTTTATCACTCTTTGTAGGCTTACGCCGGTCTTAACGTTACACTTCATCATAGACTATTTACTGTTTTCTCATTTTAGTCTCTCACCAATAAATTTGAAGCGGCATGTCTATTTTGTACTCATTAATAGACTTGCCTTAAATTAAATCCTCCGCCTGGCGGTAATTAACTTTTGCATTTTCTTTGCATATTTTAAGGAGGTTTCAGTGTGAAGAGAAGGAAGGAGCGGAGTGGGACGGAAGCACAGGGTTTTAAAAATATTACTAATAATATTTCATGAATATAATCTCTAAAATATAAATAATAATAAGTTTTTAGTTTAACGTCGCTTTGTACGGTAGAAAGTTAAAACCAAGGTCCTTTAACGCTTAGGGTATGGAAAGAGGGTTTTGAGCAAATTTTTGGTATTGAGTATTTGAAGTGCTATAAGGTAATTAAAAATATATAAATTCTTTATTATTTCTTTATTCCTTATTAGAAAGAAAGGCATCACTCCCGTTTTGTTGACTAATATTTAGCTCAATTGAACTGCAAGCAATTCTACAGATCTACTCTATTAGTGTAGTGTGATCTGTTAGAATTATTCTGCTTAAATTTCGATCAATGATAGCTAGCTCGTAGTAGCACCGGGACGTATGCAGAAGAATTTCAGTTTCAGAGTTTTAAAAAATTTGTTAGTTAAGAAATGCAAGCATAACAGTGTAATAAACTCTATTATATTAAAGATAAAAGGTATCTCTCTTTCATTAATAACATTTTGGATTAATTAAGCTACAATCAATTACTTTATTTATTAATTTTTCGTTAATAAAGAAAGAAACCCTTGTTTGTTAACTACATATTGGCTCAGTTCAACTAGAACCAATTTTAAACTTATATAATTTGGAACTGTTAAAAACATAGTATACATATTTCGATTAATGGTAACTGATTCTTCAAACATATACAGAAGAATAATAGTTTCAGTTTTTAAAAAAGTTTCGTTCGTAAAGAAATTTAAACATGATAGTGCCACAAAGCTTGCTTAAAACGGCTGTACTAACACTTTACCGAGTTTCAGGCTAATGCAGCATGTCTCTTTGTACGCCTCTGCTGCATGTACGCTTTCTCCAGTCTCGTAAATCACGGGTAGTTAGTGTTTCCTTAACTTAATCACACTCCATTGATTTACTATACTTCTCGGTGTCTACCCAAATTCTAGTTTCTGCTTGTTCTAATTTTGAATCTTTAAGAATATAAGCAATCTCTTTGCTCTGGGGAGTTTAATCACATATGAATATCAAACTGCCAGTATTCTTTTCCGTCTGTCGGTCTTTCTATTCTATTCATTTGACTGAAATTATTATTTCGGAATAGTGGCAATATTCTGAATTGATGGCAGTTATCACAGGAAATTCGTTAAAGGAGTTAAAAGCTAAGTTTCGAGTAGCCCACAGAAAACTTATGAAGAATTGATGTAAGCGCTGGTACAGTTTTAGAGCACTCTATGGGATCCACTTTTAAGATACTAAAATACATTTTGCTTATTTTATATTAATGTATTACACTATTAATTCTTGTTTAAATAATTGTTGTTTTGTCTTACGACGCATAATATCATTGATATGTATTTAAAAATATGTACATAGAGTAAGTGTTAAGATCCCTATAAAAATTCTGAAATTCGGGATCTACTTTGAAGGTGTTAAAATATTTTTTCTCTAATCACTATTATATTCTAATCATTTTTTATTATACTAATTGGTTATTTTGCATTATGTGATATATATTGTCACCAGTAATTAGTATTTCATGTATAGATCAATAAGGGATCTCTAAAATCTGTTATTTAGTTTCCTTATTATTTATCTATTTTTCATTTTTAGGTCTAAATTTGTGTTATATTTAATAATTTTACATAAATCAGACTACGATCCAATCTAGTATTCATATTGTATTCCACTTAACATTAAGGAGGTCTCTTAAACGGATCACATTGTTGTTAGTTTAAATATTTTCCATTATGAAGGAAAAAATTAATAAAATCAAATTTATTAATTTTTTGAAAATTTTAATTAGTTGTTAAATTTTTGTTAGAACTAAAAACTTCACGTACTGTTCATGTCATAAAATTTTTCTCACATTTTGAGAAATTTATGGGCCAATAAAATTTTGCACTTAAACGGTTTTTGAGGCAAGTAGAAAACTCTGAGGCCAGTAAATTTGCTACTTTTAACTGTTACTGCTTTTTCTGCATTCACTGAGAAGTGAGAAAATTTTAAAGTTTTCATATTAATTACAGAGTAACTTCAGCTGGCATGGAACACACACATACTTGAGTGTGGTCTCCAGCAGGGCTCACACTGGTGACCTACTTTAATTACCCTCATAACATTCGAAAGTCGCATAAAATTCCTAAGTAAATTTTAATGTCATAATATAAGCAATTTAAAGGTTAAATCTTCAATAGAAATCTTTGGAATATTTCATGACCTCACACCCTTAAGACAGAGGAGCAGTAATAGCAGTAACAGCAGTAACACTGGCATGAAGTCATGATGAGGGTACAATCGAACGGCAAAGAAATGTCAACCCACATTTGCGTAAAACTTAGCATTTGAATTTCAAATGAGTTTCATGTTGATTTTAATTAGCTGAGATTTTAAGAATTTATTGTAAGGAATATGGAAGTCTAATTAAAGAAAAAATGCAAAACTTATGAAACTTAAAGGAATTGCATATACAACGTGGTTGAGTTGATGCAGGAAGGAAAGTAGATTGGAATAGTTTCAATTTAGTTCAATTTTAAATGTTCAATATTATAAAACTTCAAAGAATTGTATAAAGAAATGCTATACTCTATGATGGATCCGTATGTGTAGAATGCAGTCCTTGAATTATGTACAGATGATTTGCTTTTATGCATGTAGTCGTACTTGTAGTCGTACTCGTACTCGTACTCTTTATAGACTTAAGACAAATAGCAACTTTCATAAATAAAAGTTACTTCTTTTGTATACCCTGACTTACTACCTTTTTGTTTACTACTTTATTTTACTACTTTTTTATGTATTGTAACTCATTTGATATCTGCTTTTGTGTATGTTTGATGTGCTTAGTAGAGTGTGTAGCTACTTTTCTTTTTTTTTTGTTGCTCTCTTAAAATGCCTCAACATAATTTGTTATAAAAGATAAACATAATAAATGATAATGAAAAGCCTGCAAGTAGAAAAACATAAAAAAGTACGTCGGTCGTAACATAATAAAAGTAAAGGAATGCAAATGGCATAGAATACCATACAGACATCGCATTGAAAGTGAAGGAAGTTAAGGAATTACAACCAAAAAAGTAGGCGAGAGCACGAAGTGAAGGAGACTGACTGTTTAAAAAAGCTACAAACTTAAGCAAGGATATTATATTAAATTGTGCTACCCTCAGCACATTTATTTACACAATAACGGCAACAATGGCCCAAGTAAAGGCACAAATAATACCGCAAACAAAAAAAAACACAACAAAACACGGTCGCGCAAGAAGAAGAAAAGGAACCACCAGCAGCAGAAGCAGGAGCAAGAGCAGGAGCAGCGGGAGCAGCAGTAGCAGGAACAGCAGCAAAATCGTTGAAGACAAGATGTAGAATAGACATTTGCATAAATTATCATTTGTCTAACAAGCATAGAGAAAGCCACCCTCAAACCCCAAAAAGTGGAGCAAAAAATCCAGTTGGCAATCAAATAAGCACATAAAAAGCGGCTAACAATAAAAACAAAAAAAAATCCAGTAAGCAAATTGCATATCCAATATGAAAACAGCATAAATATACTCGTATGCTGGCTCGAATGTTGCCACCCGCGCTCCCTTCCAACCCACAGTACTAACATGCAAAATAAATTTTTTCCTAAACATTCTACATTATACGTTTTACTACAGACAAACTCTAAATTGGCAATAAGCAGCCTGAAATAAAAACAAATGAGAATTTATGTTCATATACTTCTGCAGTAAAACAAAAAAAAACAATTTTAAAAAACAAAAAATTTAAAATATATAAAAAAAAAATTTAAAAAACATATAAGAAAAAACAAAAAAAAAATTAAATTAAATGTCTTGAAAAACACAGCAAATGGCTAAGTACCAAAAAAATGCAGTCTTGCGTCGTAGTATTGCCAACTTTCAAAAGTCATAAAATTGACATTAAAAATCATTTAATAAAGCTACTTCAAAATAATTTCCTATATTTTTTTCCAATGTTTTTTAATATTTTTTTTTTCATTTTCTTTTTGACATTTCAAAGTAAAATTCTCACTTATATGGAATAATTTTTTTTCCGTACAATTTATTAATACTCGTATATAAATAAATTTTCTTCTATTTCAAGAAAAAATATTTAAAAAAGAATATGAAGTAAAATTTTCATATCATTTGTCACAGTGCAATGGCTGGCATAGCCTCGCATCTGGCAGAGGTGGTAGTCGGGAGAAAGTAGCGTTTCCAGGCACCTGAGCACATCATAAAAGCAAACATTTCAAACCATTTTTATGAGGCACTCTATATTTTTCCTCTTGTTTTTCGCAAAATTGTAATAGGTTTATCTGCTTCAGTTACGCTTTCAAGCAAAAATCATACTAAAGTAGCAAAACGTAAAAAAGTAGTATAAAAAAAAAATCCACAAAAAAGTAGTCAAAGTTGTAACGAAATTTTGTTTTATTTTAATTATTTTTTTAAACTTTCTGCACAATGAATTTTGCGCATTTTCCACCTGTAAGCATTGACTTGACTTTGATTTTCTGTCAATATTTTTTTTTCGTACTTTTTTTTTCATTTTCCCGTTCGCTTTTTATTTTTATTTTTTACCTTCACGCTTGCCTTTTAGTTTCTTGTTACTATTGTTTGCTAACTGCAATGCTCTTACCTTCCTATTATTTTTTCTTTTATTTTTTATTTTTTTGTGTTTTCGTCACTTTTTACACTTTTCAATTTATACTACTTTTTTGCATTTATGTAATAAATTTTACTATTTTACTACTTTTTTTAGTTTCGTTTTCGTTTAGTTTTTCAATAAATCATTATTTTTTAAATAATTTACATTGTGACCGAAAAGTTTCCGGTCATAAATAAATAAAACGCAAAATTCTTAATCTTCATCAATATTTATTTTATCTCCTTCAAAATATGCTCCATTAGAAGCGATACACAAATGCCAACGTTTCTTCCAATCATAAAAACATTTTTTATAGGCGCTTTCCGGTATGGCTTTGAGTTCCCTCTGCGAATTCTGTTTTACGTCTTCTATGGATTCAAAACGCGTTCCTCTGAGTGGTAATTTGAGGTTGGGAAACAGGAAAAAGTCACACGGTGCAAGATCAGGTGAATACGGTGGCTGTTCGATGGTATTTATTGAATGTTTGGCCTTAAAATCGTTGATAATGTTGAACAAATTGAGGTGAATCGGAACAAGCCGGGCGTTGACACGTCGCATACACAAATTGTCCACCAAAATCAAACGAGCCATCTCACGACCGATGCCTAGCTCTCGTGCTATCTCTCTAACACTCACATGAGGATTTTTGAACACGATTTCCTTTGCCTTTTCAATGTTTTCGTCGGTGGTAGAGGTCGAAGGTCGTCCAGAACGCGGCATGTCTTCGACGGTCGTACGACAGTCCTGAAAGGCTTTGTACCACTCATAAACTTGAGTTTTCGATAAAACTGATTCCCCATAAGCCTTTTGTAGCATTCGCAACGATTCTGCACACGAAATTTCGTTCGAAAAACAAAATTTGATGCAAACTCTTTGTTCAATATTTTTTTCCATTGTTTTTTTCGCAACGCACTACTGAGGTGAACTGGTTTCAACAGCTGCCGTAAACGAACTGTCCGACAGATCGCGCCTCATTTTTGGCATAGTAAATTAAGGACAGTGCTGCCAAACTACATAAACTTAAAATATCGAAAAATATACAGCGCGCGAATTTTAAATGAGAACCTCCGAAAACCTTTCGGTCACAATGTATAGTTTTGTGTTTTTCAATTTTCATATTTTCTTCACATTTTACTCTTTACTACTTTTTTCGTTTCATTCTAGTTTTAAACATATTTTACTACCTTTTGTGATTTGATATTAATAGTTAATTTTTTTTTGTATTATTATTTATCTCAGAGTTATTTGCAATATTCTTATATCCAATTATATTTTGTTCATTATTGTACCTTCAATAATTATAAGTTTTTATTACTTTTATTATTATTTTAAATATTTTACTACCTTTCTTGATTGGAATTTAATACATAATTTTTATTATTATTAATTTAGAAAAAGTTTTATTTTTACATTATATTATATTTCTTATGTATTTTTATTTTTCAGTATTTACGACTTTTTTCCCTTCTCTTGTGTATTTATTTTCAAGTTCTTACTACTATTCTCTCTGCAATAATTATTTAATTAAATTTTTGTTACTTTTATTACTACTTTTTAATTTTCCTACTACGTTTCTTTATTTTACTACCTTTCTTGATTGGAAATTACTATATTTTTCTTTGAATATTGTTATTTTAAAAGAGGCATCACTAATTAATTTTTATTAGAGTAGTTTAAGTATTACTACATCTGTTTAAAACATCAAAAAAATTCTTCAGACTGAGAGCTTTAAAATAAATGATCAAGTGTTAGTATTTTCATATTTTCTGATAAAATTTTGAGATTATTAGGACCATTTTATTGTTTGATTGTCTTGCTTTTGGCCTTTCTTGTCAGACCAACAAGAGAAATGCATTCAGTAACAAGAAATTCTGCTTTAAATACTTGAAGGTCTTATTGTGCCTGATCTGGTATTATCATCTTTATGGTCTGATAGAATTTAAGGTTGTTGTTTTGTTAGTTGTTGTAATTCGTGGAGATCTACTGGTGTTGTGCCTCTTGGGAATGTTGCACGGTACATGATCGTTCAAACTTGAAGAGTAGACACCACAGCTCTTGAAACCATAGAGTTTTTGATCATTAAGACAACTTGCATATCAGACATTATCTTGTTTGTGGCTCTTTTCGTCTTTCTGTTCATATATGTGTTCAAGTTTCCGGTTTTGATAGCAAATAGATCTGCTGAAAATGCTTATAGTTATTAACCCATGAGCAAGGTTTTTTGAATCAAAAGTTTTATTGTGCCTGTTGTGGTATTCCCATGATAATACTCTAATTAAAGTTGATGTTGTTGTCGTCTGTGGGGTTCTGTTCCTTTTGGGAGTGTTGAATAGCATTTGGTGATCGAATTCGGCGAGTGTCTCCGGGACCTAAGTCTGGCAGCTATTGCAACAATGGAATTTACGCTCATTAAGGTCATTTCGTTGTCGTGTCGTTTGTCGATCTCTGTGTCTTACTTTTTAGATATTTGTGTGCACAGATTTTATTAGTTGATAGTTCTGTTAAAACATTCAAACATATTAACCAGTAAGTAAAAATTTTTATAACACTGGTTCAACTACGTTTGCCTCAGTGGAATTATCTTATATATATCTTATATATAGTTGACATATTGTTCAACTACGTTTGCCTCAGTAGCATTATCTTATATATATCTTATATATAGTTGACATATTGTTCAACTACGTTTGCCTCAGTAGCATTATCTTATATATATCTTATATATAGTTGACATATTGTTCAACTACTTTTGCCTCAGTAGCATTATCTTATATATATCTTATATATAGTTGACATATTGTTCAACTACGTTTGCCTCAGTAGCATTATCTTATATATATCTTATATATAGTTGACATATTGTTCAACTACGTTTGTCTCAGTAGCATAATCTTATATATATCTTATATATAGTTGACATATTGTTCAACTACTTTTGCCTCAGTAGCATAATCTTATATATATCTTATATATAGTTGACATATTGTTCAACTACTTTTGCCTCAGTAGCATTATCTTATATATATCTTATATATAGTTGACATATTGTTCAACTACGTTTGTCTCAGTAGCATAATCTTATATATATCTTATATATAGTTGACATATTGTTAAACTACGTTTGCCTCAGTGGCATTATCTTGTATATATCTTATATATAGTTGACATATTGTTCAACTACTTTTGCCTCAGTAGCATTATCTTATATATATCTTATACATTGTGACCGAAAAGCTTTCGGAAATTCTCATTTAAAATTCGCGCGCTGTATATTTTTCGATATTTTAAGTTTATGTAGTTTGGCAGCACTGTCCTTAATTACTATGCCAAAAATGAGCGCGATCTGTCAGACAGTTCGTTTACGGCAGCTGTTGAAACCAGTTCACCTCAGTAGTGCGTTGCGAAAAAAACAATGGAAAAAAATATTGAACAAAGAGTTTGCATCAAATTTTGTTTTTCGAACGAAATTTCGTGTGCAGAATCGTTGCGAATGCTACAAAAGGCTTATGGGGAATCAGTTTTATCGAAAACTCAAGTTTATGAGTGGTACAAAGCCTTTCAGGACTGTCGTACGACCGTCGAAGACATGCCGCGTTCTGGACGACCTTCGACCTCTACCACCGACGAAAACATTGAAAAGGCAAAGGAAATCGTGTTCAAAAATCCTCATGTGAGTGTTAGAGAGATAGCACGAGAGCTAGGCATCGGTCGTGAGATGGCTCGTTTGATTTTGGTGGACAATTTGTGTATGCGACGTGTCAACGCCCGGCTTGTTCCGATTCACCTCAATTTGTTCAACATTATCAACGATTTTAAGGCCAAACATTCAATAAATACCATCGAACAGCCACCGTATTCACCTGATCTTGCACCGTGTGACTTTTTCCTGTTTCCCAACCTCAAATTACCACTCAGAGGAACGCGTTTTGAATCCATAGAAGACGTAAAACAGAATTCGCAGAGGGAACTCAAAGCCATACCGGAAAGCGCCTATAAAAAATGTTTTGATGATTGGAAGAAACGTTGGCATTTGTGTATCGCTTCTAATGGAGCATATTTTGAAGGAGATAAAATAAATATTGATGAAGATTAAGAATTTTGCGTTTTATTTATTTATTTCCGGAAACTTTTCGGTCACAATGTATATAGTTGACATATTGTTTAACTACGTTTGCCTCAGTAGCATTATCTTATATATATCTTATATATAGTTGACATATTGTTCAACTATGTTAGCCTCGGTAGCATTATTATATTGTTGAATGTAAGTTAAGATCCAACTTTCTTATTGCTTTAGTTATATCAGACTATAAACAGGTTTGGCGATTGTTTCTGCATAAGTACCTTTGTAGAAAGAGAAGAACAATGACCAAAAAAAAAGCAGATGATGCTTTTTTTTCTAATTAAAAGCTAATAATTCCAACTTTTTTTGCTACTAAAAGGACACACAAGGCTCCTTTGTATTGGAACAAAAATTGCAAAGCTAAAAACTTTATTAATTGGATTTTTGTTCTTTGCTTTTATGGTTAAATTTTTTGGCTTTTATATTTCACAAATTTTTAATATTTTTTTTTTTTATTAAAAAGTATTACTTGGATCCTGTGTAATTTTTTTTTTTGTGATTTTTTTAATTCCTTCTACCAAAGGCCGTTATGACAACGTCGTCAATATTTGTTTGCGGTTTTGGTCTAAACTTTTTTAAAAGCCACAATTAATGTTATGCGAATTAACGACTTTTGTGGTTGAAAGAATATTTATTAAAAAAGGAGAAAGGAGAAAAAATTTCTCTAAAAATCCCCGAATAAATGTCATAAAAAATATTAAACATAGTCATAAAAATAGGAGGAGAGTGAAAATAAAATTGTTTGGTCAAAAGTTTCTGCAAAATTCTGAAGGAATATTTCACACAAAGGTGCTGTTAGTGGCCAAACGACGTCGATAGGAGATGCTCGACACAAAAGTTTTTAATAAGAAAAAGGATGATAAAAGGATGAAATTCTAAAGGACGAAAAAAAAACAGAATCGGTTGAAAGTGATAAGAAGCATTGTAAGGATGAAACTCTACGGCAACAGTTTAAAAAGTTTTTGACTTCATACTTTCGCTTTACGATTGTTATTTTTATCTGAACGGGGTTAAGTGCTCCGATACTTGCCTTTTGTTAACTAGAAATTTATTGAAGTACGAAATTATGGAGTTATCAAAGTAAGGAAAGGATCGAGAAAGTTAATTGAATGCCAATTTGCATATTTTTTGATTTTTAAAATAAAAATGCAATTTTACTATAAATCTTAAACTATAACGACTAATAAGTTTTAGATTAGGAGGGAAATTCATTTTAAACTGAAATTAAAATTGAATTTTTAAGATTCTTTTATGATTTTGTAACTCTGCTGAAACTATCATAAAATAATATTTTGAAAAGTAATTTTGGTACTCAGACTAACTAAAATCTACACTCTCAAAGTAGGGACATAGTAACCTCAAGTTCACTTACTCACATTCAGTACTCGACTGAGTTTTCCAAAACGCAGACAACACTACAGACAGCCGAATAGACCACTTTAGGTAGGCAATAAAAGGCATATTATGTAAATAAACAAACCCTCACAAAAACACACCCAAAGACATGTCCTTTCACACTGAAACACACACTAAAACGCGTTCCACTGAACTTTGCTAGCAAAACCCACAAGATATCCTGGCCATGAACTGCCGAATGACGGCAACGACGTCGCAACTTCACTTGAATCGCTTAAGTTAATGGTATCGGCAAAAGTTTCCACATATCACATAATATCCTAGCTGCATTAATATCCTAGCTTTCATATTATTTTGGGCATATGTGGAATATAAATAAAAATAAAATGAAATAAAAGTTAGTTAAAAATTTAATATGTTCGGAAAGGAAACTACGAGTTTGAAAGAAAAGAAAATTTTTCTTATTTTTCGAAAGTCAATGAGGAAAACTTGATCATAAAGTTAGCTAATGAGCGATTATGATTATGGCTGACATATGTGTAGAGCAAAAGAACTCAGACACAAAATAGTGAAATGTCCTTTTTCTTTTTTTTAATATTGGAAATGTTTATACAGAGACATTCCACATATTCAAATCAAATACGATTAGTAAGTTTATTGGCTTGCGTATCGCTGCTAATTTGAACATTGAGTGCTTGCTTTGATAAGATGAGAGGGTTTACTTTGTAATAGTTAGTATTCAATTTAATAGGACAACTTATACGCAAACTGGTATATGCACTGTATAAACTAATAACAATAATATTAATAATATAATATTGACGACATCGTTAAAGGTTGATCGTGAACCTTGGGACACAGTTGACAATACAAAAAATTTTGTTTAGAGAGTGCTATTAATACCTCATCTTCAAATTTTAACTACTATTAAGTTTTATATATTGTTATATACATATTTATTTTTGTGCTTAAATTAATTTCTACTGTTTTTCTACTTCTTTTTACAGGTAAGAGCACACACTCATGTAAATATGTAAATATCTAACAACCTTGGTAAGTTTTTTCACGGATCTATAATATGAAAATTGAATATTTTAAAAATTTATAAAACAATTTTGAATAATAAAAGAATAAATTTAAAGAAAATTATTTTTTAAATAAGAAATCTTTGAAGCATCCGAAAGGGATCGACAATAGTTGTAAGAATACATCCATTAATATTCTGCTCTTAATATCATTTTCCATTTAGTGTACTCAGACTTTAAGAGGGCGGTTGCAATAAAGCTAAAATTTAAAAGTATAACTCCATGTTGAGGACCGTACTCTATAAATACAATATGTAAATATAATAAGTTCGGGATAATGGTTCACAACTCTTAATGTCATTTTCTGAATAGTGCAAAAGAAGCTACATATTATGTGTTATTCTCTAAATTCAGATTATAAGAGAGTGGGTGCAAGAAAGGTAGTACTGAAACCAATCTTATATAAAGAGAAGACACTTCGCCCTGCGATCAAACCCAAAATGTGACCTGTCAAGTAAATTCCAAACATCAGACAGGGTAAGAAACTCCTGACCCAGACCAAATGTAATAATTCACGCAGAATGTGATTAGATATATCATCTACCTTCAGGCAAATATCATCGACATTCTATTTCATCAGATGGGGCCAATTTGTTAAAATGCTAGTTATGACAATATTTTAAATAAGCTTTCAATAGCTGTGATCTAGTGATCTAGATCTTTTCTTATAGTGAATAAAAATTTTATTGAATTAAATATTGTCTATTCTAATCCAATATCATATGCCATCTTTCTGCAGTGATTTTATTTCATATGGGTTGATGGTTTCAAGCGAGGGAAAACATTTTGAAAGTGGGTGATCGTTTGTGCTTCTAAACGATCATAATTAAACAGAAGACCCTTCTCACACTATCAATTTGTGAATGGCATCATTTCCAATTTATATGGGTATTATAGAAACCCAAGGCTATAATATTACAGATCAATTCCTTATCTACCGAACTTTGAACTGTTCTATCTATTAGTTAATAATAACACACCGGGCTGTTATTTGAGCTCAATTGGTCTTTCAACACAATGCCGCCATTCCAACCTAATATGATTAGAATATGTAGTACATTTACCTACATTTATTACATCTTACCTTCCCAGTTTCGACATAACCTCACATCTCCTGTCTCCAACTGTAGTTAAAATTGGTAAAAGTCGCAAAAAAAAATAAAAACAAATTTTAAATAAACAAACCAAAATATCAACAAACACAATTTAAGAGAGAAAAAAAAAAAAATTGAAAATGAAAGACATGTAAACAAAATAAACAAAACAAATAACAAACAAACATTAGAACAAGGATGCATGTTAAAAGGACATGTTAGAAGGTAATTTTCTGGTGCTTGTTATCTACACACGTATATGTAGATGTGTGAGTGTGTGTATGTGTTTATTTTTTTTTTTTGTTTCTTTTTTACCATACAAAAATTTTTATTTATTTATTTACTTCTATTTTCGTTTGCTTACAAACAACTCCAAAAAGAAAGTACGAGTAGCTCCATTTTGGAGCAATTTAAGAAGTCCGTCTGT
Source organism: Teleopsis dalmanni (assembly GCF_002237135.1). Lineage (NCBI taxonomy): Eukaryota > Metazoa > Arthropoda > Insecta > Diptera > Diopsidae > Teleopsis > Teleopsis dalmanni. Next base: position 33,932,892 of record NC_051848.1, read on the forward strand.
CTGTTTGTCTGGTTGTCTGCTTGTCTGTTTGTGTGCCCGTCTGTATTTTGTCTGTGTGTCTGTAGCGAATAATATACACGTTACATGCCACTTGAAATGAAGCTGAAGGGGATTTCCATGTTGCATGCAATCGTACTTGCACGTAGTACGTAGTATGTACCTCACCCATCCACACAATCACACATGCTGCATATTTCTTTTCCGTACTTAAGTATGCCGTTTTGTGTGGATGTATAGATGTATGGATATATAGATGTATATGGATGTCGTTTTGAGGGGAAAAACACATTCTGATATGCTGGAATTTGCGTTTAAATATTTTTAAATTGCTTGGGGTGAATGTTAAAAATACAAAACAAAACAAGAAAATAACAACAAAAAGAAAACAAAAATAAATATCACTGTTTTTTTATGGTATTGTATTTTCTATAATAAAATCTTTTGAAATGGAATTAAATTTTTAAAGCAATAAAATTAAATGATTTTTCCAAATGTTTATGGAATAGAAAAACGATTTGGTATTACATATGTAAAGTGTTAGCAACGTTTAGCTCAGGGCTAGAAAAATATACATACCCACATGAGAACATCATGTTTTAACAAAATCTCTATATCTAGTAGAAAAAACAAAAATATTATTATTAGTGCTTTTAGTCATTTAGTATTTTCCTTTTTAATTTTAATTTCATTTTTACTATACAATTATAAAAACATCTACTCTAATTGTGCTTTTAGAGTAATAGAGCTAAATGCAATTTTACTTTCTTTATGAATACAATTCCATTAAAAAGTGTGTGGGTTTTCGGGTGTAGTATACTTCATAGTATTAAATTTTTTTTTATTACTTACATAAATATACATGAAAATATATAAAACCAAACAAGCAGTGGGAATATCTATAAAAGCACTGTAAATTATAAATTTTAGATTATAAACATGCAATTTTACATTTTGGCAGGATCGTTATAAAATCTTTTTTAATTAAAAGACTATTTTAAGACCCATATTTTTCAGCGTTCCAAGCAAATTAGTAACTACACTTTATCGAACAATTGTTTTATGTTGAATTATATTCAAGATGCTACAATTCTTAAGAAAAGAATTGCTTAAATGAAGTATTTTTGTTGATATTCGAGTTTTATGATTTTCAGCAATGAGTAAAAGAGTTCTACGGTTTTAAGTAAAGTACCTCAAGTCAAAGAATTAGCTTTCAATTTAGCCACAATTAACTTTTCGACCAAATAAAATTTCAAATTTTAATATCATTTACTATAATTTAGTATCCTTTACTACCATTTATTATCCTTTAGTATAATTTAGTATCATTTAGTACCATTTAGTATTATTTTTAATACCATTTAGTATTATTTAGTCTCATTTAGTATCATTCAACTTAATCTTCACATATTAATTCTATAATAACTTTAAGTAATTATGTAAAATAAAATAATAATATCAATTAGTGTAGCAAAAAATATAATAGTAATTAATAAATGCATAGAGTAATCGGCTCAATATAAAAAATAATATCGTAATTTAAGATTAAAAGACTATTGTTCATCCCCATTTAGACGAACAATTTTTCCAAAATTAAATTTCCGACTGAATAATAAAAATAATAAATAATAATAAATTAATAATAAATTAATAATAAATTATTAATAAAAATGGATGGAAACAGAAAATGCTGGACCAGATGTAATCCAGTAGTTTACTTCTGGCCTAGATGTGGCCCAGTACTTACATAATGACCTAGACATTGTAAAAATCGTAACGCAAAACTTGGATAACCCACCAACAACGCAGCGGGAATATCAGGAGTTAAAGATGTTCTGGCCACGGTTGCCACTTGAACATTTTTTTCTGTACCAAAATTGTTTAAAAAGGTACCATTTCTGTAAAAAAAGGTCCAAAATTTTTTTGGACCTTTTTGTTTTCTCGTTCTGTGTTTTTCATAGTGTTATAAATGAACAAAATTTAAAATAGTGCAAAGTTGCATTTATAAAAAAAAATTATTTGGAAATATCCACAATAAAGTTGGGTCGTCAAAAATGTATCATTTTTTGAACGTGAGTACCAAACGAAAAAAAAAAAAATGTATCAATTTTGGTACTAAAGTACCATAAGTGGCAGCCGTGGTTCTAGCATATAACGGGAGTACGAACAAATACGAATAGTTAACCGAACCAATACGTTCATTGTGCTATACAGAGAAGTAACCTTCGCTCTTTTATACAGAAAAAGAATATTCCATCGTACCTGTATATTCAAATGAACTCTTTAGCTCAGTAGTGACAGTAATTAGTTTCGGTCACAAAACTTTTCACTATCTAAACCTACGTTATAAAGCAACTTGTTTCAAAATATGACTCTGGTCCACAAAATTTAATCGCTTATCCAATTTTCGAAAGACTGTCTATGAAGTCATTGTTATGGTTTGCTATTTGATCAGGAACCGTTTTGTAGTTAACATGTTATATGGATGAACTATCTGTATAAATGTGAAGAGTGCATTAATAATAAATGTAAAAAACAAATAATTTTGTTATGTTTATGCTAGACAAGAACATATTTTTAAATAAAATGACTAAAACTATTATGAAAAAGCAGTTCTTAATATAGTGCATACGAATATACAAATATCAAAGCATTTATTAACAGTTTTATTTATTAACACTTTGTTTATTTATGTTAATAGCTCAATTAGAATTCTTTTTTTCAGTTTTCAAACGATATTGCAGAGTTGTAAAAGCTTATCAACAATATTTATATCATAAAAATATTTATATTAAACAGAAACAAATAATAAAATGCAATTATCAATACTTATATACCAAAATTACAATGCGTTAAATAAATAGTGCTTTTATGTTGCACATTATTGCTTTGACAAAATGTTTGGGTCGACCTATCTATTCAGTAACCTTTGTTTAAACTCAATGTGTATATTGAATATTTGTTATTTTCGTATTCGCAAAGCTATTGTTTATATTTAATTTTATTCTAGTACTATGACGTAATTAGCCTGTTTAATAGACTTGCCACAATTCAGATTAATATATTATTTGAAGCTCTTTCAAAAACAAAAAAATTAATAGACGAAATTGCTTTATCTTTTTCGAGCTTCAATAAAAGTTACTGATCATATCTAGATCTATTCTCGATCTGCTATTTTTTGTGTGGTCCAATCTAATATCTTTAGGGTAATACTAACATTATTTGACAGCTACATATATGTTGACAAGTCAGTGCCGCTTATTTTATTAAATTATTCATTTTTAGTTTCTCTTGTTATATATCTTAATTTAATTTTTAATATTAATTTAAGAAAAAAACACAATATCTAAAATATTTAAAATGCAAAACACATTTCAATTGTCAAATAACATAAAACAGCTGGTGATTTCAGAGTGATAATATTACTCTGACATAATATCTTGGTATTATTAATTAATCTCGAGTGTTATATACCATATGTTGCCTGTGATTAACCAATAAATGATGTATTAAAAGTAGGCCTCAAATGATATAGTTACACTATATTTTCCTACATTTATCTATTTTATGGCTTCAAATGTAAGCATTATTTTATTTTGCTTTATTTTATTTTGTTTTATTTTATTTTGCTTTATTTTATTTTATTTTATTATGTTTTATTTTTTGTTTTTATTTCACATTTCTATTTTATTTTATTTTATATTATTTCGTTTTGTTGTATTTTATTTTGTTTTATTTTATTTTATTTTATTTTATTTTATTTTATTTAATTTAGTTTAATTTATTTTATTTTATTTCATTGTGCTTTTTTGTATTTTATTTTATTTTATTTTACTTTGTTTTAATTTCTTTTATTTTGTTTTGTTTTGTTTTATTTTGTTTTGTTTTATTTTATTTTATTTTATTTTATTTTATTTTATTTTATTTTATTTTATTTTATTTTATTTAATTTAGTTTAATTTATTTTATTTTATTTCATTGTGCTTTTTTTTTATTTTATTTTATTTTATTTTATTTTATTTTATTTTATTTTATTTTATTTTGTTTTAATTTCTTTTATTTTGTTTTGTTTTGTTTTATTTTATTTTGTTTTATTTTGTTTTATTTCACTTTATTTTATTTTATTTTATTTAATTTAGTTTAATTTATTTTATTTTATTTCATTGTGCTTTTTTTATTTTATTTTATTTTATTTTATTTTATTTCATTTTATTTTATTTTATTTTACTTTGTTTTAATTTCTTTTATTTTGTTTTGTTTTGTTTTGTTTTATTTTGTTTTGTTTTATTTTATTTTGTTTTATTTCTTTCACTTTATTTTATTTTATTTTATTTTATTTTATTTTATTTTATTTTATTTTATTTGTTTTTATTTTATTTATTTTATTTAATAATAATCTATTTTATTTTATTTTCTTAACATATTCTATTTTATTTTATAACTAAAATAAATTAATGTTTAGTTTTCAATTTAGCTAAAAAAAAATTAAAATTAAATTTTATAAATTTTTAAAAAATCGCTCAAAAAATTTGTTATATTTCTACATAAATGTATTATTTTTTTTTTTATTTTAATGTCTTATATAATGTCTTTATATAATGTCTTTCTATAATAAATGAAAGAGGTTTCAAAAAGCAGTAAACTACAACAACAAAAATTCTTTTTCAGTTTTTATATATTATTTTAATTAATTGAATTTTTGACGACCATACAGCTGTTTCGAAGACCATCTTCAGTGGTCTTTAAATTATTTCTTATATTTAATTATTCATAAATAATGTTTGAAGACTGTAAGTACCAAGGTTCGAGTCCTCTCCAACAAAATACAATAATTTCTATTAAGTTAAATAGTCACTACCGTCATAATTGATATTAAATTACGATTTATTATAATAAATTTATGTGAATTCATTGATATGTAGCTAAACATTTTAAATTAGTAAACATGTTGACAAAAGCCATAAAACGATCAACAGCATCGTTACACACTTTTGAGCAAAGAAGAATCGCTAAACCATTATCACCAATAAAAATACTATCAACATAAATGTCAAAACAATAGTTAAGAAAAAAAAACAAAAATTAGAGCAACAATAATAAGAAAAGTGAAAAGCATTAAAATTGTTTTATGTTGACATGTAAGGAACGCCTTTAAATAAACTTTGCACCCGTACAAGCTTAAATGCCTTGCAAAACTTTTTGCTCACTCACCTCACCTTCAATAAAACTCTTCCCAACACACCAAATCAACGCATACACACGTTGTATGCTGTGTGCTATGCGTATGTGTGTGTGTTCGTGCTCATTAAATCATTGCCTACAAACAGCTTACAAAATAACTAACCAACAAACAAACGTAATAATTGTAATTTGGCAGTGGAAAAAAGGAAAAACGGGAGGAAAAAAGTTGAAATCGAACAACAACGACAACGACAACAACAACAACAACAACAACAACAACAACAACAACAACAACAACAGCAACTTTAACTAATAACAAAACAGAAACATAACTAAATGAAGTAAAAGAAAAGTTTGGTGTACTGCTACGAAACAGAACATTGCTTTTACTTCTTAAGCAGTGCAAACACGAAAAACAACAATCAAAAAACATTTAACAACTTTTTATCATCACAGTTGCTTTAGCAAAAAAGATAAAAAAAGTGAATTTTCTTGTCCAACCAGAAACAACAATAAATGCGACACGCTATGCTATGCTTAACTAAACCACCCGTAGCTAATGTAAAAGGGTAGCGCACAGTTAGTCGTCAGAACATAACGTCTTCTCTGATTTGGCTTGGCACACCAAAAAAAAAAAAAAAAAAGAAGAAAAAACGCAATAGGAAATGCAAAGCTTTAATAGGCATTAGCAGTCGCAGCAAAAGCAGCAACAGCAGCTGCTGCTGCAGCTAAGCAAAAGCAGCCAACAATGTATTAAGCTCATAGAATAGATGTCTGGCAATAACGACAACAACAACATTGACACGTTAATGTCGATTAAATACTGCAATGTTGCCATTTTTAGGCACAAGTTATTTGTTTTCTTTTTTGTTTTTATTCGATTTGTTTCTATTGTCGTTGTTGTTGTTGTGTTGATACAATTTTAGTGCCTCGTACTATTTTGCTTGATATTGTCGTTGTTATTGTTGTTGTTGTTGTAATAGCATTAATAACGCAATATAAATGTAACTTGTTATGGCCTTTTTATCGTTGTTGTTGTTGTTGTTGTCTTCGTTCATACATTTTTTACTTTTTTAACTTTGTTAGTAATGTTTAGGATCGCATACGCGCATTGTGTTTTGTATTTTTATTTGTTTTTTTTTTGTTTTTGTATTCTATATTCGGGGGTAGTTATAAATGTCTTTTTAGTTTTTACTATTGTATTTGCGCTGCTTTGACCTACTTTTACATGCAGCATATATGCTTTTCTTCAAACATATTTATTTATTTATTTTTTTTTTGTCTTTAACGAATTTTACTTTGCACACACTTTCGTTGAGTATGAAGGGTAAATTTTAGTTTGATTTTATCCTATTTCGTTATCCTTCGTTTAATGCTAGGACGGCTGGCTGCCAGGATATGAATTAATTTAATTACTCCCAGACGTGCAATTTTTTAGTTTGTTGCTTTCTTTTTGGTGTTGTTGTTATTTTTGTTATCTTATTTCAACTAGTAAGCACTAGTTAAATTTTCAACGATTGAGCCAGATTTTTTTGTTATGGCATTTTTAAGAGAAAATATCAATAAGTCAAGAAATCGACTGGGACTAATAATTCCGAATTCTGAACATTTCAAGTACTACAAAAACAATTGCAATTGAAAAATTATATGAAAAATAAATATTTTTACTTCACATCTGTTCTTTCGTTCCCCTAGAAAAAAAAGCAAATAAGTTATTTATGTTAGACAATTTCTCTTTCCTCCACCTTTGAGATATAAATAATTAAATTAAACGTGAGGAAACACACATTTTGTGGGTTAAAGTTTTTATCAAATGATTTTTTGAAGATCTAGAAGGTTAATTGAAATGATATATATTTAAAGCTACACAGGGTCGATGTATTATACTAGTTGAATTTAACATTGAACTAGAAATTTAATATTAAACTAGTTTAGTTTAATATTAAACTAGTTTAATTCAACATTGAACTAATTCAATTTCTTGAAAAACTAGTTCAATTTCACAAAAACCAGCTTAATTTAACATTGAGCTAGTTTAATTGGATACAATTGATGAACATTGTTAGTACGTGGACACTAAAAAACACAATAACATCCATTTCACGTTGGTAAAAACAGGGTCTAATTGATTTTAACCGCTTTATCTAGAGTCCACTTTTTTCTGCTAAGTATAAGCACGTCGAACTCTAGATCGAGATTAGAGATAGGGTAAATATAGTTAATTGAGATAAGGACTGCCAAATCCTCTCTGATTCAGCATGATGGTATGTCTTATGTCAATTTTAGATTAGCAGAAGACAGCATTGAATCTAGTTACTACTCGTTTGGCATACTGTATTACAAGAAATCGAGAAGGCTATCAATGAAGCAAAACGAAAAGAGATAACGTGGGGTAGGAAGTAGAGCTCCAGTGAGGTATCCTTCTTATTTTATGTAGCTGCCTTTTATTTATACGCCGTTAAAATACAACCCAGTGGAGAAGGATAGTTTAACATAACTCAAGTTTGATTTGATATTGAACTATAGTTTATTTTAAGATTAAACGAGATTAACAAATCAATGTTAATATATACTTAAATTTAGGTGATTTTCTTTAGTACATAAATTTAGTACTAGTCTATCGCTTTATCTGAAATTTTGTTTTTGCATTCCATTAAATTTTTCTTTTAAAATTTTCTTCTTTTTTAGTTGTTGTTTTTTTTTTTTGTAAAAAAAAATTATACAATTCTCTGAAGTTTAAAATTTCTGCTTGAAATCATTTTACAGAACATAAAAAAAATTATTTAAAATTAATGTTTAGAAAATCACTTTAACCTTTTTTCAACTTTCACTTTTAAAAAAATTATTATTTAATAATTTTTTATTATCTTAAATGTTAATGATATCCTTATTGAACTCCTTATTGAAGTTTTTTTCTGCTTGTTATTTCCTGTTTCGCATCAGTCCTTTTTGGTGTATTTAATAAATTTTAAAATAACAAAAATCATCTTTTTCTGTAGTCCTGACCTTTAAAAGAGCCAAAAATATGAAGTAGAAAAACTTCTCATTATTTATGTATCGAAAAATTGGTTATTTTTCCTTATTCCATAACTGTAGAGTTAGCCATAATAGATATTTTTAAAGCAATTACCATAACTTCCTAAAAAAGGTTTATTATTTTTTGATTACTTAATCAGAAATATTCACCTAATATAGTATGGATATGTTTAGAATACAAGCCACAGAGTTGATTTCTTCCAATTTTTCCAATTAATTTCTAAGATTAATTCAAAATGGTTTTCATTATTTTTTTTTTTATTTTATCAAAATAGTTCAGTTAGTTAAGAATCGAGTTTATAGTATTGTCATTAAGCAGTTTATAGCTATGATTGGTTGTTAAAGTCCGTTTGGTCTTAAATATTGTTCAAATATTTTTTATAGAGAAATTCTATGTAGTTCGTTTAGGGTACAAAGTAGCAACATTCGTTTGATAGGTGAAAACAGAGAACCAGCAGTGCAGATGCACTGAAGTTCTTTACGAAAGACTTTAAATGCTTTCCAAAAGCACTACATTTTAAGTGAATACTATATAAAAAACCGTTTTTGGTGTAATATGGTGTCTGGAGCTAACAGCTCTCAAACTTATTTTAATATATTAGTGGAATATGTCGTAGATTAATAATTCGGCAAAAAAGCGTTATTATAGAACAACTATTTGTAGTTATTTGAAGAGAAATTTTATTATTGAATTGGGGCTTAGACTTTAATCCCAGTACTTAATTTTCAAACATAAATAAAAAGATATGAAAAATAAAAACACATAAAATAAATAGAAAAAAATAGAAAAAATAAAAAAAATATGAAAAATAAAAACACATAAAAAATAGAAAAAAAATGAAAAAAATAAAAAGGAAAATAAAAAAAAATTACAAAAAGTAAAAAAGATAGAAAAAAGAAAATTTTTTTAAAAAAAGTATAAATAAATATTATATTTAATTGTTTTTACCCTTTTCTTTTGATTAATTTTTGGACTTAAAAAAAGAATCCAAAAATTTCAGATAGAATGCAGAGGTCTGTGAACTATTGTAGAAGACTTCTAAATCTTTAATCTTTTTAATAATTAATTGAACCTAGTTAAGGTTACTATGGATGCCATATATTAAACTCAAATTCTTAAGTTAAAAAAAATTATACAATTCATGATTTGGTACCTTGTTATAACAACCCTATAAAAAGGAAACCACCTCGTTGACGTCTTTTAAACAATGATTTTTGATTATCAAAAATAGATGAAATACAAGATAACTGCAGTTGAGATTTATAGTCTTTATATATAACACTCGAAATTAACACCAAAAAGATCGAGTTAAAAGTCATTCATATCATATAAAAAGAATGTCGCATGATGTACTATGAATACCCTCTGCCCGGCCCAACTGTTATAAAGAAATATTATTTAAGTGTTAAGCAATTATTCCGTTTAAGTTTATATATATAATAAGGTGCTAAATATATCGACAAATATATTTTTCTATCCATATTTCACCTTAATTGAGTGTTCGAGACCTTTTCATGCAAAATTTTACCGATATTGTTGTGATTGTATTGTTGTGGTTCCAGAAGTCTAGCATGGTGTGGCGGTATTCCCGGTATATTAGTCGTTTCGTGGTATGGAATTCTTGCAACCACAGCAATACCAACAAGACTAACACACAAATGGTGCCTAACATAAACTCTCTACCATCGTTTTCACAAAGCAGAGGTCAGCATTATAGACAGAGGATTTCTAAAATTTTTATAATACGATAACACATCATTTTATACTATGTTCGTTCCTCGAGATAATTTCAAAAAAAATTTGAATTTTTCATATCGTTTCACAACCGTTGTATTTGCCTAACTCAGCACTGTGTGACTTCTGACCACGCTTTAAGCTTAATATATCGCTTCGAAGGTACTGTTTCGGCACAACTGAAGAGTTATATATCCAATAGCTATTTATTGATAAGATCATCGGAACCGATTTAAATAATTGTTTCTCGGACTTGATGAAACGTTGTCAGAAGTTTATTGTAATGAGAAGCGAAGACTTTGAAGGATATGAATTGATTTAGTAGAATAAATAAATATTTTTTATAACAGTGTTATTATATGTTTTGCTTTTATTGACCGTCCAGCCGACCATCGTAGATGCTTTTTTGATAATAGCAAAGGAAGTAGTGGCAACCCATCATTTAGTTTTTTTTTTTTACTCCTAATATAACGAAGAATCATTCATTGTCAAAGAATCTTCTCAACACATATTGATTGATTAATATAACATAATAATATGTAATTATTTTAAAAATTTTTTCGGAGTTGAAGTCTATTCGGACTTATTCGGAGGCACCAAACACCACATCCTTAAGTCAATTTTTTTTTTGTAAATCAGCTGATTGGCAGAAGCTTGCCATCATTTTTTTTTTTTATTTTATTTTTTTTTTGTATTTTTATATATTGTATATATTTTTTTTATTTCTTTTTTATTTTGGACTCATTTTTGCTTAAATGTTTTTGCATAAAATTGACATTAAAACAAATTGCCTTTGTGTCCTTGTCAGTGTAGTATATTTTTTCAATTTAATTAATATATTTTTCATGTCCTTCAGTGTTCTTAGCGCCAAATGAAAAACAACAAAGCCCAAACAAACAGCAAAAACAATAACAATAATAACAACAACAACAACAATAATAATAATATCATCGTAAAAATAAAATATAAGGAACATAATTGATTACATTTGCACGTGTTCGAAAATACAGTAATTTTTCTGGTGCTCTTCCTGCTGGTACCGGTACCGCAGCAGGAAGAGCTCGGCTCCTTATTACCCGCGTTACATTGCAACAGACGGGACACACTCGCTTATGTCCTGTGCACTTTGCTCTAAAGTATGTAAATCCTTTGCGCACGGCGTTGCCACTGTTTTTAGTTTTAATGAGTTTGGGAAAGTTGACGCTGTAAATACGTTTTAAACATTTTTAATAATACTTAAACAATTTAATATTATTTTTATCAGAAAGAAAAAACTTTAGAAATGAAAAAGGAATTTAGTATATCGAGCAGAAAAATCCTAGGTAAATGGTGGGAACAACCACAACGCAGTGGGTAGTGCCTTCATTTGTGGCATTTACATGTAAAGCTGTGCTACGATCGGACGTGGGTCGATTGCAGTCCCAAGTTATTCTCAACAACATTTATGTGACACGGTACAAAGTTGTTAATTATGCTTGAGTGGATATGCAATTTACCAAACAAACAACAACAACAACAACAATTATCCACAACAACAACAGTTACTTACAACAACAACAACAATATACATTAATCAAAACTGTCCGTTCACTTCATTTTTATACTCATTTTCTACGCCTGAAAATCATTTTTTTTTATTTTGTTCCGAAGGATTTTTACAGGGCATGGCATGCAGCAAGAATTTTTCCTTTCTTATTTGGAATTCATGTAAGTTTGCCTCGTGTGCATTGCAATGGATTTGTTAGAAGGATTGATGACTAAAATTGCAGTATCGGTCGCGTGCGTACTGCTTTTCCATTTCCAAGCCTTCCTAACGACAATAATCGAGAAAGCGATTTTTTTTCAGAAAAGCACATAAAGACGAAAAAAAGTGGAGTAAGTTAAGTGAAAAAATAGAACCGGAAAATAATAGAAACAGGGTTGACTTAATTGCATTAATTAAGCATGTAGTTTTCTAGTGAATTCCGGATGAAATGGGTAGAAGAAAAAATTTGCAAAATGTGCAATAAGATACACCCTTTTCAAAAAAAAAAAAAATTGACCGAGTTATTAAAAGGACTCAAAGGAATAACAGAAAAAAATCATTTATGTACTTTAAGGATATCAGCAGTTTAAAGATTCAATTCGAATGAATTGTTCTATGTATTAAAAAGTAAAAAGATTTTTAAAATGGGATTACATCTATTAAATTTTTTTTAGTAGCACAAAAAAAAATTTGATTTTTCCAAAAATGTTTTAAAGACCTCACAGATACCACAAGGATTTATATTTGGATTTAATAACTCAATACATATTTTTTGTGATTGATTTTGATCATTTCATTTAAATATTTTAATAATTGCTTCTGTCGGAGCGGTCAACAATATCGAGCTAACCATTTAATTTCTGGACAGTTGTCTCTATTCTAGAATTCAACCTGAGTATATATAGACGATAGACGGGCAATTCTGACCAGTCATGACCCTTGTGGGCTTTATTTAAGTGCAATTCTGGCTATATTCTTCTGAGTCTTTCTCAAGTTATGATTTAATTCAATATTTTTCTCTTAATTTTTCTCCTAATAAGCACTATTCGGTACAGCAACAGTAGGATATAGAAGGTATAGTGGGGCAATAACAAATTCTTTCCTATATTAATGATAGGGAATTAAGCATTTAAATTTCGAACACGTGTCTCTATTTTAGTAAATATAGGTTTTGAATGGGCGATTTCACCTAGACGTGAGCCTTGTAGGTTTCATTTAAGTTCCATCTTCGCTATATTCTTTTGAGTCTTCTGAGTGTATTTTTCAGTTAAGGCTTTATTCATGGTTGACCGTTTTTTATTTTCCAGTTTTTCATTTTTACGTTAGAAATATTTTTTTTTTTTGTTGTGAAAGTATTATAACAATTTTTGACCGATTTCCTATTGTGGGTCTATAAAATCAACTATATACTGTTTTATCAAGCCTATCTGTTTTTTCTATTAGTTTTGTTATGAGTGATAAAGTTCGATTTAAACATACGCTTGCTAAAGCAGTTTTCGTTTTCTTTAACCCATCCTTATAAACAGTTCCTTCTACTATATTAAACCCAATCTGTATATTTACCCCTTTTTTCCTGGATAAATATTTCTAAGTTCTTCACTTTAAGTACTTGTATACAAAGCTCCATAATGAAATTTACGTGATTCAATTTGCACCGCATCAATCATTGTCAAAAACAAAACAGCAGACATCCATGTATGCCTGAAGACCTCTTCGTCGTACAGTACGAGCATTACAGCCATTGAATGGAAGCGATATCAGTGGCAAGAATGGCAGCGGCAGTACTTAGCCTAAGGCAGCGTAATTCGTACATTAAATTTCAAAGTCAAAGCAGCAACAACAACAACAAGAACAAGAGCAACACAAAGACTTTACGACTGCCATAGTCAAAGCCTTCCATAAGAATAACGGCAATAGCACCAAACACCAAGAGCAACTGAATATTATCCGCACCGCAGCATTGAATCAAAAGCACCAAAAATGCTTGGTTGGCCTAAAATGAAATTAGATTTCTGGTAAAATATGAGCAGCCGAAATTCACTTTGGCAGAAACTACGGCACGCATCTCCATTCCAAATCGTATATGATTTCCAGTTGAAAATTTTAGAATTTATAACTCCGCAAAAACTTATTTACAAATAAAATCGTAGAGTCCGAGAAAGTGCTTCTTGGTGCTGACATTGCTGGTCGCTTGTAGTTAGTTCACCTTGGCATATTATTTTTGCAGTTCTCATACTCATCCCAATCCACACTCTTAAACCCATGCCTCTTAGTCAACAACTCCTTTGAATTCCTTGCCACATACCACAGTGACCCTTTTTACACCAACCTACCAGTAAGCCACAACCGCTCCTGCCACACCCAGCCGACAAGTGCGGCATTAGTTTCTTCTGGTCGGTTGGTGGAGTATTGGTGTTTGTGAGCAAGTACTCGAGCGCGCTCTACCGGAAAACGGAAATGCCTACGCAAATGTGCGCATTTCAATTAAATTTCCGTTTTAATCACTTTTGCAGTTTTTTATGCCGATTTTACGTTTTTCGCATTTAGCATTTGGCTGCTTTCTTTATTACTTTTCCGCTATTATTTTATTTTTTTTTTTTCGTTTTTTCAGCATCAAAACAAGTTAAAAGGCGGCCGTTTAGTTTCGTTTAATGGCAACAAAATGGGCAACTGCCTGCACCACTCGAAATTTACGCGTGGCCTGGCAACCATGTGCCATGTACCTCAGTGTAAACCATGTGGCGAGTCGGTAAGCTGGTGAATTGGTGAATTACAGCCGCAAAAAGTACAAGGACGAGTCCATGTTATTCGCTTTATCCTATGTCTGTTTTAAGTTTAAATAAAACAGTCATTTATTTTATGTCTGCGTGAATAATCAAATGAGGAACTGAACTCAATTAAAAGAATATTCAATACGCATATTATTTTCACAATTATTTTTAATATTCTCACAAATTGGACTTAAATGCCCGACCCATGCATTCAGCACCCATATAGAGTATATCTCTTCCTCAGCGATGGAAAGTGTTTGCGGTCAATGCTTAAAGATGTACTTGGAAAACATTTATTTTTCGAATACATATTATTTTCAAGAAAATATTTCTATAGCTGACACTTGGTGGGTGAAGCTTAAAGAGTGCAATCAAGCACCTACAAGTAGAACTTGCAATGATATATAATTACTGTGATTCATTTCAGAATTTTAATTATAATAAATTATTCTGAATGGTGGTGAGACAGTTTTCACTGCCACACCTCACTGACTGATTTAAATTAATGATTTACCATTAATAGAACACATATATTAAGTCTGAAATAAATAGGGTATGTAGGACGATCCTGCCAAAAAGATTCGAATATGTTTACATACTGATTAAGGAATTTCATGGGTTAATTCAATTTATATTCTAGAAGGACACATTACACCATCAAAGCAAGTGTACTCTGTACTCTTCTTCTCTTCTATGTAGTATTAAGCTAATAATCTGTTGTTGATGCGAAATCGTGATCATTTCGAACCAAATACAATCTGATGAAATCAGTAGCGCTTACAAGAGGGGCTTCTAGATTGCAATCGTTACAATCGAGATATAATACTTCGCAGATCCAAGAAACTAGTGAGGTCTACAATCTGGATTTATATAGATTGTGATACATCTTGATCTAGGTGTGTGTAGATTGTAATCATTATTATCTAGATACAATACTGGATTTATCTAGATTGTGATACATCTTGATCTAGGTGTGTGTTGATTGTAATCATTATTATCTAGACACAATACTTCCCAGATACAAAAAACTAGCGATTATCATTTAGATTCCTAGATCCAAAAAAATAGCGATGTCCACAAGTGCATGAAACCGATTTTGGAGTTCAGAATCGTAATCGTTCCGATTCAAATACAATATCAAATACAGTACCAGATCCCATCAAGTTAGTGGCACTAACAAGGCCGCCTTTTAGAGCGTAGTCGTTGTAAATACAGTATTTTCCAGGTTCAATAAACTCGAAATATATAAAGTAAAGTTTTGAGGTTCAAGTTCCTGTCAAATATATTGAATTGTTTTAAAATAGATACAATGAATTTTTCTTAAATAAATGTTTTCATATGAATTAGTTTTCAAAAACCTCTACTAAATATAGATGGCAAAAGTTAATTAATTAAACGTTTATTATTTTGAGTTTTTATTTATATCTTATCGTTATAATCTCCTTTCTATAATCAACTTTAATATACTCATCAGAACTGCTATTATTAACATACTGGAATTACATTTAGTATGTTGGTTGAAATATTTTAAATGATCAGAATTGAATCGAAGGGATTTCCTTCCACGGCTAATTCTATAGCTGACAGATTATAATGATGGCTTTTTGATTTTTAATTAAAGCCTTGTGCGCTAATTTTATTGGAAATGTCTATGGATTTTGCACTTCTAGAAATACTTTTTTCTCTCTTTTTATTCGTCTGGTAATATTTATGCTGCCGTTTTGTTTTCGGCTCAGGTTGGATACACTATATTCTATTCTATTCTTACGAATTTCAAATTATTTTTAGAAAATAATATCGATAAAAATGAAAATGGTTAAAAGAATTCTGCAGTAAACCACTTAAATCAAGATCCATGGTTTTTCTAACATATTCCCCTAAAAATTTCTTCTTTAAACTTTTCCAAGTACTTCTATCTAGTGCTCTTGTTCAACTAGTTCAGTTTACCAATCTGTGTTTTTATTCCTTTTAGAAAGAATATTACCACTCTTCGCCGCTATGAGATTTTTCCATAAGTTATGGAAATGTGGATTACATTTAAATCACTACTAACTACGCAATTCCACTAATGGTTTTTATTACCTTCTACATACGTCATATGGTTATAGAATTCATTAAATTATTTTAAAAGCAGTAATAAAATTAAAACTGCGCACTTTTCAATAAAATAAAATAATACTAAAAGGATATAATATCTACAAAATCCTTGCAATCCTTGCCATTCGTAAGTGTTTTTCCTTAAACAACCCCAAAACTGTTGAAATCGAACTCGATTGAGAGAAGGTTGCCTGCACAGATGGAAGCTGATGCTATTGCAGCAGAAGCAACAATAAACCCATTTCCTAAAATGAAAATGTTCGCACAGACAAAGGAAAAATATTAAATTATAATCCTTAAAAGCGAAGTCCTATGTGAAGCAGTAAAAGGTAGGACAAACGCTACTTTGCTCACCACTTTGAGGTGAAAAGTGAAAGTAGTTCCGAGCAGGACGACTGCGACTCACTGCGACTCTATGGTGCAACATTACAGAATACAGAATACGAAATACGGAATACGAAATGCAAAATGCGAAACACTTTTGCTAATATATTTTTATTATAATTGTTACAAGATAATTTATGGATGCGATATTCTTTTGTTACGCAGCAGCCGAAATAAACCCAATTTTAATGCTACGTCGCCTTGCTCTGGTACAGATGTAGCAACCCTCGTAAAAACATTGCGGCGCCTTTTCAATATTTTTTTCCTATTAATTATTCGTGATTTTAGCTACTGTTTTTCTAACACAATTTTCCTACACATATTTATTTTTATTTATTTTTTTTTTAAACTGTTTTAATAGTTTCACCTTCCAGCTGTCGGTCCATGTCTATCTGTCGTCTATTATGCATATTTACCACTCTTCCTCGGCGAGATTTTTAATCGTGCGTTATAGCAAGGCTTCCGATTCGGTATTTACCGCACACCCGAAATGATTGTGCACTTGCTACTGTGCTTGGTTGGTCCGAAGGGCTTGTATGGCTTGTATGCGTGTACGTGTGGGTATGCATGCGTTAAAATTAGGATTTTCGAAAAGGATTTCTGTTAAGCTTCACGTAAAAGCAAATAAATTACTCAATGCTCAGTTTTGCGTTTTATTGCAATTTTGTACCCATTTCTCATTTCTCATCTTCTTTCTTTTGATTTTTGTTTTTAATTTTTTTCGCTTTCTCTGGGTTCGGTTTTTTTTCCTGGATATTTTTGCTTTGAATACTGCGTTTGTGACCCTTTTTAGATGGTAACATCAAATTACATATTTAAGCCTCAATACTTTCCACACTTACTTCACTGCACCCACATCGGTGTGGCATGGACACCCATGAGCATTACACTTGCCGGACTCTGTACGCTGCACGTGTGCAATTTTTTGCAAAGCCCACCGACAGGTTTGAGTAATGACATTTCGGAAAAGCACTTTTGTGCATTTTATTGTGTAATTGTATTTAAAAATTTAATGCTCAATCATTTTTTATGCGGATTTTTAATTTAGTCTTTGCTTTAGAATGACTCAGCCATGAAATTGAAACGAAATTGGATAAAGGATTTATAGGTTTAACTTATTGTTATATATACATAATATATATAACCTATGTTTTTTGTTCATTTACGAAATGTATTCCCCAACTCTAACTTATTGTTGTTCTAAACTGAATTGAGGTTTAACACAAGCTTAAAGAGCCTATCGTAAAAGAAATTGACAAAGAACAGCGTAGGACCGTAAGAAACAGTTGAGTTGAAATATGTTTAAATATGGATGATCCTATGAGGAAATGGGGTTGTGAATGAATTATATATAGACATGAATGAAAATAAGTCGAGATGTGACTGAAAATTGATCTCATACTGATCGAAAGCCCTACTTTGACTCTTTATCTTTTATTCAATAAAATGTTTTAGTAAAGCAAGAGTTCAACATACGAAGAACTCCCCGATCTAGACGGTTCAGTTTTTCTGAAATGCACGCCACTCTGATTTTAACTTCATTCAACATCGTATCAATGAAGGACTCAATAGGTAAAACAAAACTTTAACAAGCTAACTCTTCTTCATATATATGGTTCCATTCTTCTAGAATGCATGTCGTGTCGTTTATAACAACATCTTGAACCGTCGTAAACATTGAATATCAATAAAACATTTGTTGGATGGAGTAAGTTCTTAACAAGATAACAACTTTTCCATCCAGAAATTTGTTTTCTTTTGGAATGTGCGCTATTCTGATTTTCACATCTTTCTACAAAGTCGTGAGTTTTGAATATCATTGAAGGAGTTGTTCCCATAAAGATTTCAAGAAGCTGAAATCTTCTCCATGTGGACAGCTGCAAGTCGTGTATAATATTGTCTCAAAACATTATAAGCATTAATTAATAAATAATCTGTAAAACATTTAGTGAATGTTTGTTAACAAACTAACACCTCTTTCAACTGCAGAGTTTTATCGTTTCAGAGAGCCCACTATGACAGGTTTCAAATCGTTTTGTATCGTTATGAGTATTGAATATTAATAAACTATGGGTGGGTAGAGCAGGACTTGCACTAAGCCAAAATTTTTATTATCTCGATGGATATATCCTTCTGATATATTTGGATGTCTGGTATTACATCGTTTTTGAGGGTCGTAAAGTAACGTTTCTCTTTGGTGTTTGAACGGTATATTAACCACCATTCTGTATCCTACCCATAGAGAAGTGTCACCTGGATACAAGAATTGGTATGTGTTAGTGAAAGAATGAGAGTACTTGCAAAGATCTAACCAGTGAAGGCGCAACGTTATATACATATTTAGTATTTATTTAGTATTTATTTATTATAATTGATATGTATATTGATATATACTTAGAGTAATCCATATTTCGATTATATGGTATGTTCAGAAATTTACTGCACTGAACATAGCTATGGCAACACTGTGAGAGTTTTCAAAACTTTATTATCATGTTGCTCTACTACTGGTTCAAATATCTGTTTTATGGATACTTCTGAGTTTAATTATTAAATATCCAGTTAATATATTTAATGTCTAAATAAAAATAGATTGAGTTAACATTTGCAACAACAAATTATAGAAATGAAAGCGACAAGACATATTTTTATAGTTATTTTTGAAACTATTTTGGTTCAGCAACGTTGCCAGATACGAATTATTTTTAATGATCCGAATGTGAACGTATTTAAAAGCAATTTTAAAATGTTTGTGTTTAAATTAATCATACGTTTTTAAACTCAGTCAATATAAAATTAAATAAATTTAAAGAGAAATAATAGCGAATTAATTTCTAAAAAAAGAAAAAAAATAAAATTAAAAAAATAATGAGCATTTCTTGCAAATAAAATTTAGAAATAATATCGGAAACTTCCACTCTATATACTATATATACACACTTTAAAAATTTGCATACATTCATGTTAAAATAAGAAAATGTAGCACAAATGGCAAACCCAATATTTGGATTAAACGAATAATTGCTAATGTCATTACACATCCAATTACATCGGAGCTAAATGTAGGTAATTCCGTTAAGCAGAACCTATTGTTAATTGCAAACTACTTTCATTAAATCGAACGTTCAGTGCAAATGCATCGTCTATTAAACAACTCCATCTCTGTCTCTGTCTTCGTCATCGTGTTCGTCTCTGTCTCCGTCTCCGTCTCTATCTTCGTCTTCCGTCTTTAATAGTAAAGTAAAATCAATGGATGCAAAGAAAGCAGCGTGAAGGCATTGTGGAAACCTTATTATTTTTTCCACATTTTCCACGAGTTCTAGTCAGTTCGCGTCTTAAGCGAGACTAGGCGCCTGTTCAATCAATTAAGTCGTTTCTGTGGAGCACATTGGAGTTCGCTACCTTATGAGGCACACGGAAAGTGATTAGCTGCCGCAAAATGTGTTGGCAACATAACGACGCACTCGTAAATGTGAATACTCCATTTGTGGTAGATGCGAACATTGGCTGCAAGTATCAACAAGACGAGTGCCTCATTGTCTGCTCCTTTTGTTAGCGTTCACGTCAATAAATTATAGGTATTTCTTTATTCTTCTTTGAGAAACTCATGGGTTAATTAGATTTGCTTCCGAGGAAAACATATCAAAACACTAAAACAAATGTATAACACATGTGCTAGCATAATTACATTATTTTCACATATTACTATTAATTAAAGATCTGCTTTTTGCCATACTAATTAGAGTAACTGAAGTAAACAAAGCTGAGAGGAATAGAATAGATAAATAAAACCAATTAAAAAATACTTCAAGTATTTTTTAATAATTTTATAATAGCTTAAATCAACTAAAATATTAATAATATGTGACTATAGGTATGTATGCATTTAGTTAGAGAAATCAAGTCAGTCAAGTTTTTTTCCACTATTGGTCTGTGAGCTCGAACTAGTGACTTTAACATTTCAAGCAAACCACAAAATTTTGTTTTTTTTATTTTATTATATATAATTACTAAATATTAAGTCTTATAACTAAGGTAGAAAAAACATAAGACAAACGAACGCTAGCTGCTAGGACCTACGGTTCGTCAAAAATATTGGATTGCTCTAACGCTTAGGTAACTGAACAAGAGTATTGTTCAACAGTTATTGTAGAAAAACTAGTAAGGTTATTAATATGTCAAATTGTTTGTAGTTGAAAGTGTCTGGATAATTTCTAATACCGATCTGTGTACTCTAACTAGTCGCTTTAATACAACAACAGTAGTATAAAAATACAAATGGTGCTGAATTGGTCTAGCCTTAAAAAAACCATAGAACATTAATATTTGTAGGGTGTTAAAATATAATCTGCATAGTTCTTGGCACATTGATATATCTGATATCGGATGACTTCAAAGTAATTACTAGTACTAATTAGTATTCTCGAATCAGTCACTTTAAAACCAGAGCAGTAATACGAACATGAATAAGGAGCTAAATTGGTATTACGCTACATAAACAAAACATCAATATTGTTGGAAAGGCAATATAGTAAAACTATCCTAATACGTAGAGTTCCTTCGATCTGTAGATTCTAGCATAATTTCTACTAACGGCACTAAGACGATAAAAATGCAGTCCGACCTAGATTTGTCTTACGCTAAGAATTTTAAACAGTTGTCTTGTTTAACAGATATTGTAGCTAGATCTACAAAATTTCTGGAACGTAGAGTTTTATTCATTTGGTATTTCCACATTAAATTCTGTTTAGTGCATTTGAACCGGTCAATTAAAACATGGAACTGAATTTATTTTACTTTTACAAAACTTGATAATTTAACTGCTGACATGTAAGGATATAGCGCTGACTACTGAGACGTAAGGCTACCCAAAAAAACTGGACTAATATATTGCTATTATAATAATGCCTTCCATTTGCATGGTATATAAAATTGTGCGAATTCCATAGTCATAGTGAACACACTCGTAAAATACCTATTTATGAACTTCAACTAGTCATAATGGACAACAGAATGTTCACTTTTTACATTTAGTTCACTTTTAGAAAAAGAATACTGACTAACAGACTTTATTGTAAAACCTTCACGATTCTCTTCAGCATGATTCTCTAGGACTGATTTAAAGATGAACAAGACAACCTGAGTTATGAAAATGTATTATTCAGAAAATGGCAATCGTTGCCTGTTGTCACTACAGATTTTACATCTGTAAAGTCATTATCTGAACTTTTACTCATTATCATGTAGTTGAGAAAGACAGAAGTACATTATCAGCGTGATATATGGGCTGGAGAGCCTTTTCAAAATAAGTACATTAAAATTAAAATTATTTTTTTTTTTTTGCGGCGGTTCAAAATCTTCAAAGTCTACAGTGTGAGAACACACTGAAACCACATCTTAGGAACGAGATGAGAGGATCTCAGTTATGTGTTTGTGAAAGACTGCCAGCTAAAATCGTGTGCCAATAATTAGTAAGTGTAACGAAAGATAATTACTTTGAAAAGTCTTTATAATTTGTACTGATTTTCTGCTTTTATCGATAAACAATCGACTTCGATTAACTGATTTTTTTTTTTTGTTTTTCTTATTTGATAATTATCTTTGCTGATTAATTGTGAACTCATTATTGTGCATTGTGCCCAACTAATGTTCATTTCCGTCGTTTTAAGGCTTTGAATAATTTAACTTTAATTATATTTTGTGTCGTGCTGCTCCTTTTTATCAACAAAATTAATTGCAATTTATTGTTGTTGTTGTTGTTGTTGTTGCTGTTGTTGTTGAATTTTGCATAAAATTCCTTATAACATAACGACAGTATCGGTTTTGTCCAGGCGTAAAGTCTATTGATGTGGTGGTCTTTTTTTTGTTTGCATTTCGGAGTTGGAGTCGCATTTTACTGCTTTGGATAATAAAAACGAATTACTTTTTGTCATGGTAACATTTAATTTAACATCCAATCAAATGCTCAAGTATCCAAAAATACCAATTTGCTTCACAATTTGAGAATTCGAATGAAAATCATACCGTATGTCCGTCTCTCTATACACTAAACGCTTCACAACGAAATGCTCCGAGACAGTGTCGTAAACCAGACAAAACCGTAAAACCGAACCCAAACCACAAATTTCCTAAATATTGTGTGTCCACCCCAGAAATAACTTGACAATCTGAAAGCCTTTAATTATATTGAGTGTATAAAATCCTTTAGCCGCACAACACCAATAATAACAACAACAACAACGACAACTACAACAATCAAAACAACAGCAACAACAACAATAACAACAACAATAGCAACAACTTTGGTAACTTCAACAGGAGCCACAACAATCTAATGGGAAGCCTCAAATATAAAATGGACATGACCATCCATTGTGAAAGAAGTTCATTTTGCAGTGTACATAGAGTACGAATGGCACTGGTCCGGATGAATTGGTATGGGGTGGGTTAAGCGATACAAAAAATTTTGGGAATTGTAACAATTTAATACTTTTATTGTTAGCTGCACTGCATATAATCCAAGATCCAAGCAATTTGCAATTTTCGGTAATTTAGTTGGAAAAGTTTTAATGTTTTTATACAATAAATTGGAGTTTATGATTGTTGTTGTTGTTGTTGTTGCTGTTGTTGTCGGTAGTATTATTGTACAAAAATATGAGAGGCAAGACGAATTGGAGCAGTTATTTTATTTCATGACGATTTTGTTGAAATGAAAACAAAATATGTATATTGTCTATTTTATGACAGCAACATTTTGACCCTGAATTTACGTACATGCATACTCACCAAGCAACGCATACAACACAAATAAATGAAGTTCTGTTATTTGTCAATTTATTTGCGGAATTTAAGTTCTTAGGCGAGTGAAAGAATAAATCCAGAACTATTTAAAAGCAATAAAAGTGCTACTGTAAAGCAGTAAATATTAAAATTAAAAAAAAAAAAAAATTATTACGGAAAAGCCTCAAATTGTTATGCTGTCCCTCATATAGTCACAGATAACTGTGAATTTCATAAAATCTCACTCATACTCCAACATTATTTGCTCACATTTAACCACACCAACCAGTCAAAGGTTAATAACGAAAAATCCAAGGTTGCACATATGTGTATCTAATAATGAACTGCATATGCTGTGACGATGGGGGTGCTACTGTGCGACTAAGCCACTGGTTGGGTGTATTTAGAAATTGCAAATTGCCCTTTTGAGTCTATGAATTGCTAAGCGGCCTCTATTGTTAACATATACAGAGCACCACTACACCCCTCGTAATGTACGTTCAACAGACAACGAGACATCTTCACTGCTAATCCAAAAACGCGTTTATTAAAATTTGATTTATCGTTTGGCTCAGTACTGTGCTCAATCCATACTGTACCGTGCGACTACTTACTCCACAGCTCTACAGCTACGTCTGTTATCGCGGGCGTTAATGTTTTTTGAAATTTGCAAATTTCAGTTAAATTAGATTGTTATCAACACATATAAATTTAAATATATATACATATATATATATACTTTTGTGTTTTGTGTAAGCGCTATGAAGGACATATAAATTTGTATGTCCTTTCGTTTTGACATAGGGGCGGGGATACGAACTTTTTGCCAACATTTTATTCTCTTTCTCTTTTGGCAATTGTGGTTGTTGATAATATCAAATGATATATTAAAATTGATGGTTATGAGCTTGTCATGAAAATTTATTACTTTTATAAAGCACTTTCCCTTCCATATACACTCACTCTACACACCTCTTCGTGATTCTATTCTTTACTCTATAAATTAATGAATATAAATTTTACAATTTAATAAGCAATTTTTTCTTCTATTTTCTCTTTGCAGGTGAATAATTTGAATTTTAAATTTATTAAGCGGTAAATTTGGTAAGAAGTTATGAACAATTTTTTTTACTTTCAAAAAAAAAAATATTATTATTTTATTAAAAAAAATTTTATAAAATAAAAAAAAACAATTTGTGTATTTGGTAAGAAGTTAGAAATAATTCTTTTTTCGTTTTATAGAAAAGATTTTTTAGAAGGGTTCGTATAAAAATGAAAAGACAACAACAAAAATTTTAGCTAATTTATTAAAATGTGGCTGATCATACAATGCTGTTTCAGCCAAATATCTCTTCAAGGCGCTATGCCCTACTGTCGGAAATAGACAACAGTAGTAGTAGTATGTTTTTTTTATTGAAGTACTTCTTTATAGCAAGTCTTATTTAATACTGTTTTAAACACTAAGCTTACCAGTTAGTATTGCATAAATATGTTATACATAATTATAACATTATATGGAGTATTGGCTCCCGGATGAACAGAATACTGCGACCATGGCTTACTTTTGCTAATTTATCTTATTGACTAATTAAAAAGGTAGTCAGATAGATAAATAATATGAATAGATAATAACAATAAGTAGATATATAGATGGACTGGTTGGTAGATAACTTAATATATACGTAAGTATATATGTTAGTAGATAAGTTGGTAGATAGATAGGTAGTTAAGACCACAAATAAGTTAGATAAGTTGATATATAGATTGGTGCATACGTAGGTAGATAAGGTAGTAAATAAATTGATATGTTTGTGGTAGATAGATTGGTGAATTGGTTGGTAGATGTGTTGATAGATAAGTTGGTAGATAATTTGACATATACATTAGTAGATAACTTAGTAGAAAGAATAGTAAATTGGTTATGCGATTGGTTACCTCAAACAACCATTACAAATTTAAAGTAAGCTTCTTAAATCGTAGATCATTTTCTGGCCAGTTCTCCATTTTTTCGCTTATAATTTGATAATTAACAAAAATTGTTTAATTTAATTTTGTATTTATTAGTTCAATAATATTTTTTCCTTTTAAAAAGATCAAAGCAAACTAATGGTTTTCGATTTAGTACACCGATGTCTTATCATTTCCGTATAAAATTTTTATTTATGCAACTGAACCGAACGCTAAAGCTTTTGCAAGTTATGTGGTTGTTGTTTTTGCGATTTTTTTACAACAACAAATTTGTCTTGCCATTTTAGCATACGAACTCGTATTAATAGGAACTCTATATATCAAAGATTTTCAAAAAAAAAAAACAGTTCAACTGATGTGTGATGGATGGATGGGAATATAAAAAGAAATCGAATCAAAAAAGTTGCTTGGGCTATGAAATGAAATGAATTAAAAACAACTTAAGAAATTCCAGGAAGTCATAGTCTATAGTCATCTTCAGGGTATTATAACCTATGGTTGAAATATTGTTGACAGTAAAATGTATTTCCCAAAAATAATTTTAAAAGTTGCAGATTATTTAAACAATTGTTTAAGTAACCCATTCAATAATGTGATAAATACAATTTGATGATTTAAACTATTAATTATAAAATCTTACTAGAAAATGTTTTCTGATAATAATAATAATACATATAATATGTGATATCTATATTAAAATAATCATACAATATAATAATAATATTATATAAATAGTATAAAAATAATATATGTATATATATAATATAATTATTATTATTATTATTAAAAGAAGGGATCGCGCACTGCGACCTTAAAGATCTATTGCGCCCCTTAGTCTGATTAGAGTGTTTCTCTAAGTCCGATTTCTTTAACGAAAGAGTGTATATAGCCTATCTTAGCTAGTCTTGAATACTTATGATGCATGATATACCCTCCGGGCATTCCTCAAGTTTCTCTCTGTTCTCTACAGTATCTGCAGTCTGACGTGGATTGAATTCCTAACTTCGGTAGGTGATTATTTAATCTACAGTGACTGGTCAATAATTTCGTGATAATTCTTAGATTATTTTTTGATTATGTATATAGAATAACAATAATATATTAATTAAAAATATATATATAAATATATATAAATTAAATAAATTAAATATGTATATGAATATATATAAATTTAATAATATGATATAATAATAATATATTAAATAAATATAATATAATTTAATATGAAATAAATAATTATATGATAAATAATTTATAACAAATATATAAAATATATATACTTAATAATTAATAAATACAATAAATAAATACAATATAAATAATATAATAATAAATATAAATATAGTAATATAATAAAAATATAATAAATATAATGATATAAATATAATAAATACAATAACGATAGATAATATAATAAGTAATAAATAATAATAGTAATAATAATATAAGAATATTAAAATAAAATATATAATAATAAATAATAATGTATTAAATAAATATAATACAATTTAATATGAAATAAATAATTATATAATAAATAATTTATAACAAATAAGTAAAATATATAAATTTAATAATAAATAAATACAATAAATAAATACCATATAAATAATATAATAATAAATATAAATATAGTAATATAATAAAAATATAATAAATATAATGATATAAATATAATAAATACAATAACGATAGATAATATAATAAGTAATAAATAATAATAGTAATAATAATATAACAATATAAAAATAAAATAAATAATAATAAATAATAATGTATTAAATAAATATAATATAATTTAATATGAAATAAATAATTATATGATAAATAATTTATAACAAATATGTAAAATATATATATAAATACATAATAAATACAATATAAATAATAAAATAATAAATATAAATATAGTAATATAATAAAATATATAATAAATATGATATAAATATAATAAATACAATAATGATAGATAATATAATAAGTAATAAATAATAATGGTAACAATAATATAACAATATAAAAATAAAATAAATAATAATAAATAATAATGTATTAAATAAATATAATATAATTTAATATGAAATAAATAATTATATAATAAATAGTTTATAACAAATAAGTAAAATATACAAATTTAATAATAAATTTATACAATAACGATAGATAATATAATAAGTAATAAATAGTTAGTAATTACAATATAAAAATAGAATAATACTAATATATAAATAGTAAATATAATAAATAATTTATATAAAATATATTTAATAAATAAATTTGGCAAAATAATATAATAATAATATTATTTTCTGAATAATTGAAGATAGACCAATAGTTAAGTCTATAGCTGTTGCAATGGTTGATGGATATATGACAGTATCTAAACTATTTATTCAGTCTAGAAATTCATTTATTTTAAAAACTGAATTCATCTAATTAAAATAAATTTCTCGAGATAAAAAATTTTAATTGTATATTTTTCAAAAGTTTCTATCAACAGGTTAATTGATTTTTTTTTCAATTTTCTTCCTTTATTCTTTACAACACAATTGCAATAAATTAAGAATTTCCTATTCGAAGTAAAAAGAAAAGTCCTTCCAGACTTTAATGAGTTAAGTTGATAACTTTTAATGAGATTTTTTTTAGATTTAAAATGCATATTTCTGTATAAATCCAACGAAATCAGTTGTGAAAGAAGGAATTATATTCAGCAGCTTAAACCCCTTTTAGTGCATTAAAAATTAAACTACAAAAAATGTTTCATAATTTGAAGCATAAAAAAAGAAAAAAAAAGTGAATAAAGGAAAAACGCTATACATGAATGGAAATCTTTATTCGTCACCGCAGGATACTAATCCTGTTAAAGCTGTAAAAATAATCTGCTGTGTGAACAGCCCTCCTCCACGGGCACAAAGGATGGTGAGCGCGCTACTTTCGCATAATAAAAAATGGCAACAATTGCTTTTATTTTCTCTGTGAAGGCGTGAAATCCTGAAATCCACAAAATTCTGAAATCCTAAAATCCTTAAACGTTGAACGTTGAACGCGTTCAGAAAATGGCAGTAAAGTGAACGGAAAAATAACGTAGAACCTAAACATTTCAGCTTCCCATGCCGAAATCAAAGCAAATCAATGCATTCGAAAAGTGCGAACAAACAATAAACGCTGAAGTGTAAAATGAAAATGAATTTTACACTTTTCATAATGGGAGAATTTTCCTTTATTTTCCATAATTTTTCCTGCTTTTAAGACGCTTTTCCAAATTACAACGTCACACTTTGCGCTTTGTTCGTGGCGTCAATTTTTATTATCTTCCATCCCAAAGGAATTGACAAAATCATAAGCGGACCGACCGCCTGTAGTGCTGAGAAGTAAACAAACATGTTGATGTTAAACAGAACTCGAATAGACAGACCAGACAACTAGACAGACGGACATTATAAAGCGTGTGTGGAGTGTGAGGATGCCAAATAAATTCTTTTGTGGCATGAAAAAAGCGTAGGTAGGGAAGGTGGAATGCTTCAAAGCAAATATTTTCCTGCTCGCATTTTTCAATGTCAAAACATTTTTGCAACTTCTTCCCCGGTCCGACTACTAAACTTACCCACTTATCCACAATACATCGTTGCTGTATTGGGCGCTATTGAACGCTATACTTTCAGTTCCATTGTAGTTGTGATGACATATTTCAATGATGGGTGCTGCCTCCGGTAAAAATTTATCGAAATTTGCTAAATTTGTAATTGCGTTTGTTTATCTCGCGGCACTTTTGCGTTTCTTTTAAGTGCTTTTCAACGCCACTTTTCCACGCTTTTCACTATTATGCCAACAAATTTCATCAACTATTTCTGCGTTAATGGAATATTGAAATTCTACATAATGGTTCACTATAGAATAAAATTCGTGTCGTGAAATGTAACATATTTTTTGGTTACACGCCCACAGAAACCTAAATGGGTTAACAGTTGTTAAATTCATTTGCATTGGCCATTATTTTTATTGAATTGTTCCATTTAAATGGAGGGAAATCATTGATGTATAGCCGCGGGCAAAGATTATTATTTTTGTTACTTCATCCATTTTTGGTTGATTGGTTTTGCAACTGCTCTGATATGAGTATGCCAATGTGTTAGTTTCCTTATTAGAAGAAACAATGGCACTGTGTAATACCCGAGAACTATTGTGTACTCCAGACTTCTTGTAAATTCTCTCTGTTAAATTACCTCGGATAAATTAACACAAACGCCAAGTCCAACAAATAATCTATTCTCGATTGATTGGTTTCACAACTGCTCTGATATGAATATGCCAATTCGTTAGTTTCCTTATTAGAAGAGACAATGATACTGTATGATCTATGAGATTTATTGTATTATCCAGCCGCTAAGTAGACTCTCTCTACTAAACTAACTTGTTTAAATTAAGACTATTGATAAGTCCAACACATAGTCTACTTTTAGTTCATTACTTCTACAACACTCTGATTTGTGTATGTCAATTAATTAGTTATCTTACTAGGAAAAACAATGGTACAGTATAATTTATAAGACTTATTGTGTTATTAAGCCGCTAAGTAGACTCTTTCTGCTAAACTAACTCGGTTAAATTAAGACTATTGATTAGTCCAATACACACATATTCTATATTTAGTTCATCACTTTTGCAACTGATTTCATTTAAGTATCCCAATTTATTAGTCCCGTTATATGAATGACGCCCGCGGGATAAAGCTCAAAATATTTCCAAGGTAGGCCATGTTTAATGTTAGCGGCGACGTTGTTCAAAGTGGCTTTCCAGAGATGGTAAAATTGATCTTATAGGTTTAAGCACATTTTTCCCCTTTTATAGTACCTCAATGAGAATGGATTATAGTATGCCCGAAGTAAGACATGCCCGTCGTAAGATTACGATTTAAATTCTGTAGGCATGATACTATTTGAAGTATAAATTGTAGTGAGTGCACCCGAGCAGAGATATAAATCTGGTATCTTAGGGGTCAGTACCTATCGCTTCGGTTGCCCTAACCAATTGCGATTAGACTCTTTAATGAGAGTATCGTTGTGGTTGTAGTTGAAAACTAAATATACGCGGGTAGAATTCCCTATGGAAGCACAAAATTTTAAGTGCCAACGCAGAGACGTTACTTTGTCACTTGTCATAGACAACTACACCGAGGCCAACGCCGCTAGCTACGCTGGCAATGCTAACGACGTCACTTTCAATTGAAAGATTTATGAGAAACTATTAAAGACGCTAGCAACTCAGATTGAAATCATTTGAGTGATAAAATCAGCTTCGCGAAAGCTTAAATCATTGAGTACAAATGCTCATTGCGCTCATTGCTTAAATTGCTATGAAAATTAGCGAAGACGAAATCAAAAAATAGGAACGGCAAAAGTTAAAAGTAGCGACGGCGAAATGAGAAAGCAGCGAAACTAAATATGTAGAATTGTTTTTCTTTTTATTTCGAGAAATTTATAATTAAACTATTTTATTTATATAATTAACATTTTGTAAGAAATTATTTACAAATTATATGACTTTTTTTTTATTTAATTTAAACAAAAAAATTAATTTAAATTAAATTAAAAAATATTTAACTAGGAAATAAAATTGTTATTTTATTTTATTAAATAAAATAAATTAAGGTAAAATCATGTTTAAAAATATTAAACTGGAAAAATATATTTTAAAAAAATTAAACTTAAAAAAAAATAAAAAAAAGAATTAAAATACTTATACTTATAAATGCTTAGTTTATTTGAGTATAGAATAAACAGCATTAATTAAATTAAATAAAAATGCTAAATTCGTTTGATTACAAAGTATATTAAAAATTAAAAATAAGCAACAAAAATTAAGTTAATTTAAAAAATTTAATTTAGTTGAATAATAATTATATAAAAAAAAATTAAATAAAATAAAAAAGAACAACAAAAATTAAATTAAATAAAAATATTTAATTCGTTTGAGTATAAATCAAATTAAAAATAAAAAATAAATAACAGAAAATAATTTAATTAAATTAAAATATTTGATTTATTAAATTTTGATTTTGTTTTTTGACCTGACTTTTTTAATAAAGCTTTTTTGTTACATAAAAATACTTAATTTATTTGAGTATAAATAAAAATACAAAACAAAAAAAGTAAAAAAAATATATTAAATAAAAGTTCTTAAAGTATTTGTGTATAAATTAAAATATAAAAGAAATATATTAAAAAAAAATTAAATCAAAAAATTAATAAATACAAATAATTTAATAAGATTAAAATATTTCAATATTAATTAAAAAAAAATACATATTACCTATTTAAATAAAAGTTTATATCACTCATTTACTTGACTGTGATAAGCGGTGATAAGCGGTGATAAGAAGTGAAAAGTTAGCAATTCTTGTGCTTTAAAGATTTAAAAAGAATTAAATCTCATTTAAATGCTTAACAGAATGTAAATTGCCAAGTAAAAAGGTTTTACCTGTACGACGTCAGATTGAAAGAATGTTATTGATTGACACAAAATAAATCATTTACAAGAAGCACAACAGCGGCGTCGGCTACGCTAAAAGCAGCAAATAAATTATTTCACACGTCAAGTGCCATTGACATATGCGCTTAACAAGGAACAGTTTATAAAATTGATTAATAATAATAATAAAAATAATAAAAAACTGAAACTTATAAAAGTACATATATAAAAAATATTTTTTCCATTAAAGCAAACTTATAAAAATTTCAATAAATAAATAAATAAAATAAAATCCGTTCCAATATCATGAAAATCAAACTGAGAACACAGCCAGATAAACTTAATTCTGCTGCTGCTGCTGCTAAGATTGCTGCTTGTACTTTATTTCCTTCCTTATCATGTGGCTTGATCTCTATTTTTCGTAGATGTTGTTTTTTTATTTAGTTTTCTTTTTGCATTTGCAACAGAATTTTGCCATGTGTGCACTCAATCATCATCAATATCATATCAAAATGTCGTTTTTTCTTGCATTTGTCTTCTTCACATATGAAAGAGTTTCATATGCATTAGGAAACTGCTCAGCTGGCGTTGACGCGACAACTCACAACTGTACTACATATCATTGTGTGTGTATTTATGTACGAATGAGTAATGAAAAATTTTGTCGATGACTATGACAACTACACTAACACTAACACCAATGATAGTGTTCCTATTTGGAAAATGTCAGCCACTTCGACAGACTGCACCGCAAACACTTTCACACTACAATGCATTGAGTACATACACACACACACACACACACACACTCATGTATATTTTAACATATAAATAAGAACATCAGACAAGTTAAGCTTAACTTGTGTTAGGTTAGTTTTGGTAAGTTATTGCGATGCCATACTCTGTTAACAAGAATTTTGTTGGTGTAGTTGGTGTGAGTAACATAATCAGCTTAACATAATGTTTGGCTACTAACGAGTGGGCAAACTAAACGCAGTGTTAGTTAATATGCTGTTGTGTGTTGCATTTAAAATATTAATTAAATATATTTTAAATATATTTTTGCTTAAAAAAAGCATATTTAAAAAATATGTGTTTTATTGCCAACAATGTTTTGACTTTAGTGTAAAATAACTGAAGTACACTGACAATGACTGTAAACTGTAGTTGAAATATTCACAATATACAAATTAAATTTACTATATTTTTGTTTAACAGTCTATGCTACACTGACATAAAGTTAAATTACTTATTACTTACAATAGCCGAACGCCTAAGTAGCCAGCACTATATCTATATATGCGAGCTTATAAATAAGCATAGGCATAAATAATTTAGCAGAAGAGTGCATTCTATGTTAACTAATACTATTTTTATGTCTTACATTTATATAAAAAATATTTATAGTATATTATCGCGTTTTTTAACTTAACATATACCTCAAGATTCAACATAGATATGTATATAGAGATATATTAATAATAAAATAATAAGCGCATATATAATAATAACAAAAATAACAATTACAAATAAATAAATAAATAAAATTGTTTATATACATTTTAAAATAAGTAAAATATATTATTACTAGCTGACCCGGCGAACGTTGTTTCCCCTTGCAATTAATTTTCCTGACTCAGCTGAGTTATAATATTTGTTGTTATTCAACTTAACATTTAGCATTTTAATGCGAAAATTATTTTGAATTAATTTTTTATTTTGAACTACAAAAAGTCCACATGCATTACTTATGTTACAAATATTTTCATGTTACTTCAAATCCTTATAAGCACTACATTTTAAATGAAAAAGGTTATTGTTTATCACTTCATCAGACTAAGCAATTATTGACCTCAGATCTGCATACCTCCCCGAGGAGCCTGGAACCATTCAGAGATTTGATAACGCGGTGTTGATAAGTCTGTCAGATTTCACAAATAATTTCACCGCAGCATGATTATAGGTGAGCCAATTTTTAATCTTAAGTTATATGGTAGCATTCCTGGTTTGTATAGTTGTCGTTAAGCAGTCTGTTTGAAACGGTATTGAACAACTGGACCAACTGGTTGTGATTTTTTAAAAACGGTTCTAAAATACCCACAATTTCTTGCTGCTCCATCTGCTCGATATGGTTGTACTGGCAACGTGCGTTTATTTGCTGCTTCTCATCACCCATGAAGTAGATTTGCAGAAATTTGGGATCGTTATTGGGTATCGGCATTAAAGAACCAATTTGGTGATACACTTGGCCCCGAATCTTAAACGTTGATTGAAAATTGCGACCATTCTCATTCTGAACGATTTTTGTTGTTCCAAATGATGTCACTTGAAAGCACGAATTGAATTTGCAAATTTTACGAAAAAACAATTTAGATTGAGATGTAGCTCCAGCCAATAGTGCTTTCAATGGTTCTGGCGGCGAATTCAATGGTTGCAATACAACTTTTCTAGATGCGCCGCAGAAATCGGCCGATTCACCTTTGTATTTGAGTGCATGACAGTGTTGGCACTGTTTGTTCATAGCACCGATTACAATTCGTGAATGTGACGAATAGTCGATATCCGATTCATATTTAAACGCAAGGCGATGAAATGATGCACGTGTCAATGCGCGATACACTTGCAAACGCCGTTGTTCACGTGTTCTGAATGTGTCGGTGACTCGTTGACGGACCAGTCTTTGTCTCAATGCATTAGCTAGAAGGCGTTCGTTGCGTTGCTCTTGACTTTCATTAGCACGTGTGATTGTATCCTGGTTTCTTACATTTTCATTGTTTTCTGCTGATCTATTTAACCGACGGTTCTGGAGTAATTGTGAGTTCCGAGTCCGTCGACCAATATTTCCTCTTCGTCCACGAAGACGTGGTATTGGTTTTTGTACCTTATTTATATCTTTATATATATAATTCTTCTTTTTTGTGTGTGTTCATGTGAATTCAAGGATTCACAATTTGGTCCACTGGATAACGTTTTTTTAATTATTATACAGTTTTTTGGTATCCATATACATTTGTTTAAAAAGTTTAAACTCTAAAATGAATCGTTCAACTATCCTGTTGAATTTTTGAATTCGCTGGAGTTTCCAGGAATACCACTACATAACTTAAAATTAAAAATTGGCTCACCTATAATTATACTGCGGAATTTAAATGCATTTAAGCTATGCAACGGCAGTTTTATGATTCATTTTAGAGATTTTAAACTTTTTAAACAAATCAAAGTAAGCATGAATAAATTTTAAATTTCTAATATAAATGTACATGGATACCAAAAAATAAAAAATTAATTAAAAAGACATTATCCAGTGCGCCAAATTGTGAATCTAAACCTTCCTTGAATCCACTTGAACACACATAAAAAATTTGATTAAAATCGGTTCAGCCGTTTAGGAGGAGTTCACTGTCAACACACGTACAGAAGAAATATATATATAAGATTTTGTTAAAAAATTTTAATTAATTTTTGAAAGTTAAATTTTTCGTTTTGTTATCAAATCAAATCGAAAGCAAATTGAAGCAAAGCAATTTTGGCATTCATTTCGTTGCCATTTTGGTAACCACTTTTAAGCTTTTATTTGTCGGTTTCATTTAATATTGTTATTTTAGCAGATATTTTGCCCATTAGCATGGAAAATAGTTTTGAAAAACTTTATAACCCAATTGATTGAAATTTCACTTTGTTTATTTAATACAGCTTATATGGAAATGTTAAGCAGTATTTGGCTAATTTATGGTTGCCACAATATGCAACCAGAAATGCCGTTGCTAATAAATGCCGTTGCATGCAAAGTAACTGCCACAAAACATGAAAACCTATCAAAATTTTATATTAAATCAAAACCGAAGCGATCCTGCCACTCTAAATGGTTAATGTTAAACCGATGCTGTTACACTTTACTGCTGTTATTGTTGCTGTTATTGTAGTAGTTGTACTTTTTGTTTAAGTTGTTGCGTTCATTGTTGTTGTTTTTGTTGTTGTTGTTATATTCCATTTTGTACGAAAATGTTGTTTTTGTTAAAGTGATTGGTTTGCTCATTTATATGCAGCTATTTATAGAATTTGACAAAAACAAATAAATATATATATATGTATATGAAATCAATAGAATAAATCTAAATAAAATATGCAGCAGTGTTGCCAAGCGTTATTTGGTTATTTAATATTAAATAAACCATATAAAATAATCAACACGCACGTATTCGTCTCTATAAAGCAACAACAACAACAAAAAATTTAATCATAATTAACATTTAAAGGTTGAGTTCATTATTATTTGAAACGTCATCCCATGTCATCCTATATCCCACAGCAGCAACATTATTAACAACATAATTATTGTCATCATCGTTATTATTGTTATGCACATTATTATTGAGCAGCTCTGCATAATTTATAGAATAACAAAATTGTTCTTTCATTGTATTGGTGGCACACGCGTTTCGCCACCTTCGACTAATAACTGTTTTAGATTAGCGTGCAGTGACTAATACAACAATAAACATTAAGGCAAACAAAAACCAAAAAAAAAACAACAATGAAAGTAAAGGTAGCTCTTATTAATTACACAAAAGCTTTAAGAGTTTTTCAAAACACAAAAAAAATACGTGTATCAGCTTTTTACGTTCCATAGCAATTTTATTATAATTCAAAGGATTTTTTTTTTGCTTGTAGGACCTTTTACCTGTGTAAGCAAATGTGTGTGCGTGTGTGTGCATATTTTTGATGCTGGAACTTATTTTGCTAATACGGTTTTTTTGCGAATGTGTTAGTTAAATACTGGCAAGCTGATATGCATACAAATTAAGGTATTAATGTACATGCAATCGACTAATCAGCTTAGAGCTATAGTTATTTGTGTATATATGTGTGTATGCTTACATTGTTGTTAATGCAGAGATTTGTGCAAAATCTGTTAAAAGTGTTTACGCAAAATGATGAGCTTTTAATAGCACAAATCTATTTGAAGAGTTAATGTTAAAATTAATATTTTTTTATTATTAAAAATTTTAAGCGTTACGTGATGAGTTTATTTTTTTTATATATTTTTTTTTATTTTTTTTTGTGCCTTTTTGGCGCTTTTACTTTTATTTATTTAAAAGCATACATTTGAGCTTAGCTTACGGCGATCTGCTTGTGTGAGAGGTGTGAAGGGCTTGAGTTCGTGACTAATATGCAGCGAAGCATTCTTAATTTATAATATGTGTTTAGTAAAATAATATGTGTTTAGTTGTTAAAAATATTTAACAATTTAAAAAAGACTATTTAAAGACTTGTTAATATTTATAATTGGTGTATTTGACTGATCCGAAGTGCGACAAAAAATTTCTCATTTGCTAAAGTGTCTTGTGAAAAGCTTTTGCTAAGATCTTTTGCTAAAGTCTCTTACTAAAGTGTATTTCAAAGGGCTCCAACAAAAGTCTCTTACTGAAGTGTCTAAAGCCTCCTGCAAAAGTCACTTACTAAAATCTCTTGCTGAAGTCCCTTCCTAATGCACCTTGCTTAAGTCTATTGCTAAAGTCTGTTGCTAAAGTCTTTTGCTAAAGTCTATTGTTAAAGTTTATTGCTAAAGGTTACTGCTAAGGTCTCTTGTAAAAGTTTATTATAAAGGAGTCTCCTGCTAAAATCACTTGTTGATATTTCCAGCTAAAATTTCTTGCTTAAGATTTTTGCTGAAGTCTCCTGCTAAAATGTCTTGCTAAACGCTCTTGTCCAAATTTCTTAGTAAAATCTTTTGCTAAATTCCTTTGCTGAAGTCGTTTGGTAAAGTCTCTGATTAAGCTCTCTGGCCAAAGTCTCGGGTCGAATTCTCTGTCTCTGGCTAAAGTCTCTGATTAAAGACTTTAGCTAACGTCTCTGGCTATAGTCTCTTGTAATATATCATACTGATATATTGGTATCACTCTTTCAGTCTATGAAATATGTTTTCACAATTAATAAGTCTTAGATATGTGCGCAAAATTCAACTCAACTTAAATTTTATAAGAAACAACTACTGTGTGAATATGTAAAACTTGCTTACAAAATAAATAAATTTCAACGCAAAACACCCTGTATTTAAAAGTATATGAAATACATTATTTTCAGTTTTACTTAAAATCTTATCATAATCATGAACCAGACAATGTATGACAGCTAAATATATTGACAGATTTAAAAAGTTGCATACTAAAATATGTACATATATATATATACGTATTCATTCTGACAAATCTCTTGTAAAATATTTTAAAAATTTATATCTCCTTAGAAAAATTTGCCCATAAATGGCAGGATTTGCTAACAATGACTAGAGTTTTAGACTCAAAAGTCATTTTGCATGTGCTCTTGTCTGGTAAATAAAAAAAAAAACATAAAAAAAAACAAAAAAAAACCTTTTTATACATTTTCTTATTTTATTCCCTTGACTTGTTTGGGACATGGACATGCACTGTTCCGCACACGTTGGTTGATATTTTGCAATTTCGATTGTGGCTCACCAATGGCACAAATGTCACACACAGACATACACAACTTGTCTCAAGAAAGGATTTTTGAGGAAAAGTTTTGTGTTCTGGTTGCTGTGAAGAATCGAAAAATTAAAAATTCCCGACATGTCACGAACGAAAATTGCCGCAAAAGCTGAATTTTATATGCGCGCGTCGTCTAGACAGACACAAATATATGCAGCGCATTTTTTCCAGTTCTTGTCACACACATACATACACACACACAACGTTGCTTACACTGCAGCTAAGATGATATTATGCCATTGTTACCATTGTTGCCATCATCACACCACACTTCACACTCCACACTCAACTCTCCACACTGCACTCTGCACTACTCAACTAACACCACGCATTACGACATGCCAATTATCAGGCTTTCATTGACAGCATTGCCCACAATCCAAAAATGTTGCTAGCGGAAGTCTAAGGCAACCAGCTGGCATATAGTTTGTGTACAAATTTGCCTTTGAGTTTTATTGGGAGGAATTATCATGTGAAAAAAGAATGAGAATGAGAATAATGGGAAGAGTGTGGAAAATGTTTTCTCTAACAAGAGCTAATAGTGACAACGCTTTGTTTGACATTTCAATATAACAATAACCACAACTCAAGTTGGTGTGTCAATTTTCGATTTACAACGACGTAATCACTGAATACTGCTTCTTCTTCTTCCTCATCTTTCACTGCCAACAAGATTGCAATAGATATTGTTAACTGAATCAGATTGGAACTATGAGGTTATTATTGCCATTAATATTGCTGTGACAATGCTGTGACAATATTGTAACAATGCTACTCTAGTAAGCAATTTATTTTATTCCTGATTCTGCAAAAAAAAAAGAAAACTATTCATGGAGTTCGAAAAATTTAGAAAATATTTTGGCTAATGACACTACATTGACGTATTAAGAAATAATTGACCTAT
This sequence comes from Teleopsis dalmanni, assembly GCF_002237135.1. Classification (NCBI taxonomy): domain Eukaryota; kingdom Metazoa; phylum Arthropoda; class Insecta; order Diptera; family Diopsidae; genus Teleopsis; species Teleopsis dalmanni. The sequence goes on from NC_051848.1 coordinate 33,972,247, forward strand.
TAGTGACGTAACGTTTTAGCTAGGTGGGTTAGACTCCAACTTATAAGAGTTCCGGGACATAAGAACATCTCGAGCAATTGCAGTGCATACGAGGTTGCCAAGGCAGGCACTCTTCTCGCTGACATTCACTTCTCAGATATATGCGTTCCACTTGCAATAACTAAACTTGCAATCAAACAAATATACTTGAGCATAGCCAAGCAATACTGGACTGACGAACTCTGCTGTCAGATATTTAGGTTGACCTGATCTAATTTGGACAAAAAGATGCACTAGTTAGTAACTTCAACACTACAATGACTTTTGTCGCGGCTATGCCTTTGAGGATCAAGAGAAGACTGTGCTCCATCTCATGTGTTAGTGCCCATCTTTAGGTAGGAGAAATTCAAAACTCTTCGGGGCATGTTTTCTTAGCGGTCTGACCATGCTGTTATCCTGCAATATTAGGGACTCAGCCAAATTCATAGAACTGTTAGATTGGTTGCCATAAATACTACTATGACTGAAAATCCAGAGAAAAGAAATGTTAAACTGTGTCGAAACCTCATCGAGAGACAGGCAATAATCAAATACCATCTTGGATGTAAATTCAACTGAACTCAAGAACTTTAAAGCACTTTGACTGTCTAACAGTATGTTTATATTCCTAATAAGTATATTATTCACACCCAAACAAGCTATAGCTTTCTTTGGAAAGAAGTCAAAAAAATAATGAAATCTTTATTTCTCTTTTATCTTCTGAAAGAAAAACTACAATTTTAAAAAAGTACTCATTGTTTATTATTTCCTGTTGCATTTAAAAAGACAATGAAAGTTCCAAAAAATGTTGATCCAAAAACACATAACAACGATAGTTCCAAAATATGATAATCGAAAATACATGTCGAAAAATAAAAATGGCCAAAAACTGATCCAAATATGTAGTATGTATCTTGTTTCAGAATTTAACACTTCTACTCATATGTACCGCAATTCATTAATAATCCTCAGAAGAACCATCTTTTTGCTCTGCCTGTTGTGGACAGTGATCCACATTACATCCAAAACCAGAGCCTTCATTTCCATTAGAACCTTCTGCACAACGTTCAGCATTATACATATTTGAATTCAAAGAATTTGACACAACTGAACTTGTTTCAACGTTATTTGCGCTTAACTCAACCAGGTATAATTCATAATCGGTTCCCGAGGGAATCAATTGATTTGATGTAAGTAAATAATAGCGAAGCTCATTAACATGTGTATTTTCTAAGCGTATTACACTTTTGTCGCCATTTGTACCATCACCATTACCACCAGTTGCACAAACAGAAGGTTCTGTGTTGTCAACTGATCCACTCATGCACTTGCTGTTTTCAGATGGTTGTGGATCTGCGGCTTCACCGCAGGTCTGATTCTTTAAACGATTAATGCATGATTCAAAAAACGGCGAAAATACACCTAGCACATTTTTTCCCTCTTTTTCTTCTATATTTTCACCAGAATTTTCTGTGATATCGGTTGTCGATTCGTCCGATGAGTGCTTACGTTTCCTGTTGGACTCCATATTTTTTGTAATCGAAATAGAAAAACATGACTTGAAACTAAAATATATAAAATTTATTTAAGATATAAAGATATTTCATATTTTGACTGGCCTACTATACTAATTCATATTCAAAAATCATGATGAGGTTGTTACATGAGAACATGAGTCCTAACTTAGCTCCGATCGTTTGTTGTTTTTGTTTAATATAATTTAATATTTAATATTATATATGAATATGAATGAATGATATGATATGTATGAATAAATATAAAAATTTATTTAACCTAAATAGCGTTAAATAAATTCATTATCTATATATAGGATCCTTTCATTCCTTCTATGGGATCAAACTTTAATGGTTTTTCTTCAGTTTTCTTTAGAAATTATATTAGTTTATTGAAGTCTCATATTGTTTGTCTTAATTTTGTCTACCCAATGTAATAAAAATTTTTTTTCATAAATAATTTTGATTTTGGAATACATACACTTTGTTTTAATTAATATATTTAATGCTATTTAAACATTTATTTATAGTTTAAATATTGTTTTTGATTATACATCAAAAGTATCTTTTTATGTCATTTTACGTGGCTTATCTCTAGAAACAAGTAATTTTTATGTAAAAATTAGCATCAAAAAAATTTTAAAAAGGTACTTTGTTCTCTATCTGGAGTTACATTTTTTGAACACTCGGCGTATACGTTACTTTTGGCACATATATTTTTTAGGGTTCAATTATTTGGTTTTATCAGGTATCAACTATGTTTATATAGCTACAAACAAAAATATATATATTAGTTCTGAACCCATAACCCATTCATAAAGCCTGGTTAAGTTATATTTTTATATATTATATATTATATTTTTATTTATACTTCAGAATTACTGTTAAACCATTATAGGGTTTCGACCTGACGCAATACTCGTTTTAAGACGCGTATACTGCGTGCACGCCTTATTCATTCTCGTACATTAGGTATGGTTAGTGTTTCCTCAATTTGTTCACTTCACCAGAGATACCATCTAACTCTGTGTCGTTTTCTTCTAACTACTGCTCCAAATACCTTTTTTGCTAGAGCTTCATCATTCGTCATGATATGACCAAACTAGCGACCCCGCTGGATATTAACTCTCTCTCTCTTTCTCTCTCTCTTTCTTTCTCGCTGATCTATATCTCGTAACTCGTAAAGTCGCCAACTCGTAAAGAACCAGACATTTTACGAAGTTCTTTTCTCTCGCAAACATCTAGTGCTGATTTATCGTTCTGTAATTGCCTTCAGTGAAGGACGTAAAGATAAGTCGAAATCACATCAGTTCAAGTTAAATGAAGAGTGTATCTCCAAGGTTAGCGGTATACATCATCTTGATAACTGTACTACAGTCTCTTTTATTGTAATATTAATATGCACATTTTATTAATATATTACTATTTTTTTTTTAATATTTTATTTTCAACATATTTTCTTATAATTCGTCTGAAACTAAAATAAAATATTATTAAATATTATTAAAAATTAATTAAAATAGTTACTTCAATGCTACTATGTATAATAAACAATTTCCGAACACTTTCAGACCGTTCCCGAGAGCATAGAACTTCTTGAAATTTAACTATTAGTTGTGATCAACGTCGAGTAGACAAAACCTTTTGTCTATTTAGTGACAGACATAAGTAACAAAAAAAGTGGTGTATAAAATTAAGCAAATTGCACATTAGTTTTATTTTAATTTTTATATTGTTAGCTTTATTAACTTCTCAAGAAACAAAAATTACACTCATGAATATTAAATGAGTTGTCGTTGAACATAATAAACAAAAATTTATGGCACTTGATGAAGTTTTTGTCACCCAGTAAATTAGCCACAAGTGCTAGGCAAACATACCCTACACACCATGTCACAAAGTACAAAATAAACATCGCACCATATAACATACAGCATACACCACAGAGAACAAACACAAAACACACACACACACACTCACAAATAGATACATATAAGCGAGTATAGCGATAAGGGTACGCGTACTCGTTATATTATAACGAGTAAAAAGCAATTGCAAAAATTTTAATTTTAATTTTTTTTGTTGCATTGAAAGCAGAAATGAGTTTCGGGGAATCCTTTAAAAAAGTAGGAGTTTTAAAATTGTTTACGCCTACTTTTTTGTATTAAGTTTTTCATACTTTTTTTTTTCTTTTTATTTTTTTTTTATTTTTATTTTTTTTTTTTTGTCGTTTGAGTTGATGAAGTTTTTTTCTATTAGGAACAACTTGTACTGTACTTAGCAGCAAACATAAAATTTCATTAAAAATTGCAGAAATTTATGTTACAAGTGGGAATTTGTTATAAACAAAATAGTTGTAGGGAGAGAGAGGGTGGTGTGTTGTATATATGGTCTTTGCTCGCTTTGGCAATCATACAACGAAGAGTCGAGCAAGCAAAAAATATTGTCAAACATGTTCATTTTGTGTGAGAGCAGATAAAAAAAGTGCATAAATTGCTTTCAGTGTTAAAAATTTGTCATTTAACAACAACATGAACAACATGAACAACAACAACAACAACAATATCAGCAGCAATAATAATAAACACAACAACAATATTAAATGAAAACAACTAAGAATGAAGATGTGGTAATAGCGCCAACAGCTAAAAACAGTTAAAAAGTTTTTAAAAGTGTAGCCACACTGACATTTACGTACTGTACACACACACGCACACATATATATATATATATATATATATGTAGGCTGATTTAATGGTACGAAGAAATAGAAGCAGAAGACAGATAAGTAAACAAACAAACAAACGAGCAGAGAAGCAGAGAATCGCTACAGCAGTAACTGACTGCCCAGCAGCAAAGCTGAGCATCATTTATGCAAATTGCAACGTTCACATAGGAAAACGGGCACTAAGCAAGCAAGCAAACAACGAACAACATATGTTAAACACACACACACACGCATATATTACTTACATTTGTAGCAAACAATACATACATATTTATATTTATGTATGAATTCATAAATGTGTGTTTATGCAAATGTATGCAAATAATTGCTACAAAACTTAATACATTTTGTAAAATGTGTTTTTTTTTGTTTTTCTTCCAAAATTTTTTTTTCCTTCTCTTCTAACTTTTTATTTAGTTTTGTTATTTGTCTTTTTTTTCGTTTTTTTGCATTTTACATATTAAATTGTTTGAAAGCAAATCGTACAATTTCACTTCCGTTAAGGAAATTGAGAAAATTTAATTTGTAACACCAAATTGCATAAATGTCAATTTAAAAAAGCAATAATACACACAAACATATTATTTGCATACACATAAATTTGTAGATATATGTGTGTGTGAACACATAATTGGTTAATCAAAAATAAAAAAAAAAAAACAACAGATATTTGCATAACAAGCTCATGCATAAGTTTACACACACACGCACACATACAGTGTAGTAACATTTTTGATACAAATTTAGTAAAGTAATATGTGTGTATGTGTGTGCACATACACATATACGCAGGCATTCATATTTTGTAACATTTTTGTCATACACACATACACGTTTTCAAAGTCAAGTTCATTCAAGTGTTAATGCATTTATGGTAGAGGGGGCGCTGCTACTACGTACGTGAATGCGCTTAAGAAGTACTTAATTTTTTTTCTTCACTGCTTTTGAGTTTCTTTTTCTGTTGTTGTTGTTTTTCTTAAATATCAACGCTACGCGTAATTGTGGGTTAAGCAATTGATGTGGTGCCAGTCAATAGCATCAAAAAGCAGGATTTAAAGTCAATTTGCGTTCAATGAATAATGTTCAGTGAATTTATATTAATTATGTTAGGTTAAGCAGATATAAATTAGCAATAAAATTAATTTATGTTAACATTTTCATTTATTTTCGTTTATAATAAAGTTGAACTCGACTGGGTTGGACTGGGTTCCACATTGGTAAAAATTACAGCTACTGCTAGGTTAGGTTAGTTTAGACTGACATTCCTAAGAATCCACTTAGGTCCATTGGCTAATTGTGTTACCATGTAAGAAACTTAGAGGTTTAAAAATAACGTTGAACCCTTAGAAAATCCTAAAATCTTTCTAAAAGGGAAGTTCTAAAGTTAGCAAGATCCTCCGCCCCGTATGTGCTAGATAGTAACATAGTAGATATGAGGCATTCACATCAAAACTTATATCATGGTAACCTAAACGTCTGTAACTCGTCTATTAAGCTACCACAAGTCTTATTTCATTACATATTACATTCATTATATTAAATGTGTTTAAAAGCACTATTTTTTTCTTTTATTGGCTAATGTAAATGATGTAAATATAGTCTGATTGAAGATTGTTTAACATAATCTATTAAGTTTAATATAAAATTTGCATTTTTCACAATTTATAAAATCATAAATTATAAAATTATAAAAAAGATATTATAAAATAAATTTAAAAAAATTTTAATTTGTTTTTGAGAAGAAAACATAATTTTCGTCACAACACAAAGTCAGCTGATCTATATTATATATATAAAATGTTTTAATATATTAGAAAAAAAATTTCATAAAATTTCGCAGTTCGTAAAGAAATTATATAAACAACAATAATCTTAATAAAAGTTTTCTAGAAATTAAATCTGAGAAGAAGATCTTAGGCAATACTGACTTTACGTTGTGGCATAAAAGATGGTCATATTCTGAAAGAAATGAAGTAACAAGAAACCGTAGCAATTAGAAATTCGTAGGTTTTGCAAGCATTTTCTAGTAATCAGGCAGAAATCATGTGCTAAGGCAATGCGGCTAAAGAAATCCATTGACAATTAATGCCTGCACGAAGCCTACAAAGAGCATTTCGAGCTTTTAACGGAGCTACCACGCTACTTATCATGTCTCTAACTAGTAACGCTAGAGACTCGATGATCTCTAATTGAGTACTTGCGTACTTCAATATTTGTAATTGAGTACTAAGCTTAACTAATCAACCTATCTTAGTTAACGCATGATTTATTCTGCTTCACTGATCACTACTTAACACCCCGTCTTCAAATGGTCAAATGCATTTATATATATTTATGCATATACACTTATATATATGTTATTTATATGCATTTACATATATTTATATTCATATACCACCTATTTATAACTATTTTTATAATTTAAACTAATTTATTTTCAATATAATAAATATCCAACAAAAAAGGATTGAACACACTGTTATATATGTATTAGTATCTTGAAAACACAATTGCTGCTAATTGCTTTGCAGTGTTGCCAACTGTTTCAAATACTTTTCTACTTTTCTTTCTTCCATATTTTTCGATAGAAACTATTCAATTTGAAAAGGTTAAAAAAGTCAACTAAAAAAATTCATTTAAATACAATCAATATTGAAATATTTTTTTACTTAAAAAATATTGACTCCACTCAAACAATGCACCAATAAATGCTTTCAGTTCTTCCCCGTTTTCTCTTTTTTTTGGTCGTAACCCAAAAACACGAAATAAATTTCTTTTTTTTTTTGGTGTGCATCCATCAATGGTGAAGTTGTGTCTTTATTTTTTTTTTTTTGTTGGTCAACAGCGAAAAAAAGAGTTGGTAACATTTGTTGTCCTTTATTAAAAATATAAAATAAGAAAGGAAAAAATTTAAAAAAAATTTTACACAAAAACTGACAAATAAAAATGTTTAAATTCGAATCGAGGACAATTTAAAAGCTTCAACACCACCCTTCAGCAGTGCGGAGGGATTGTTGGGTTCTGGTTTCCGAAACGCTTATCACTTTGAACCCAGAAATGTGCAAAGACAAATCGTTTGCAATTTAAGTTAACCTGCGTAGGAAGGATTTTTTGGTGAAGTTAAGAAAAAGTTGAAATACTTGTCCTTAGCAATTTTATATAAATTTTTAGATAATTTTATTCTTTAACTGTGTATATAAATGATTTGGTTTCATTTTTAATTTCATGACGTTATTTTTTTCATATTTTCATTTCATTTTGAAAAATTATTCTATCACATTTTTTTCTCTAAAGAATGTCGTCTCATTTTAAATATAATAAATGCCGCATCGTTCACTGACTGGCTTTTGTTGATTTTTAGACAATAAATTTGGTCTCCAGCGCTATCCCAAATGCGACACTTTACCCATCAAACGCGGAAAGTGAACCACATCTATGAAGGAAATAGTCCAAATTGTTATATTCAATTTTTACATATTGATCGCATTTAGCGGTTCATTTTTAGAATCTCGTAAATTAAATTAAATATACGTTGCCTTGGTTCACCATTCTTTATGATATACCTATGTCACTAAAACAGGGCTACCAAGTTAAAACCACAAGATGAATAACCCTAATTGAAACTAAAAATATGTTAATGTTATATGAGCTATATCAAAGGTTTTTAAAATCACTAATTTCTTTAGCAAATAAAGTTAAAATCTGGTATATAAGGAATACGTAATCTAATTATAATTCGATTGTAGGTTGGTCCTCACAGCCTATTGGTGTTAATATAAGATATACTTGAGTCTTTACAACACATAAATCTTCTACATGTGTTGACATTTATAATATATTTTCAGTTGATTTAAAGAACAAATTAAAAAAATTTGTGTACTATATTTATATTTTGCTTAACTTTCAAGAAAAAAGTATACCATATAATTTATAAATTCAAGATGTCAGCTGATCCATAATATATATGAAGTATATTGAACATTGGAAAAAAAATACTTAAGATTTCGTAAAACATAAAAATAACTTGAATAACTATAATTTTAACGAAGGTTGAAGACGAGAGAAAGATTATAGATATTTCAGATTATAGATATTTGAAATCGATTGTTGGAGTTAGTGTCGCAAAAAATATAGAAATATATTAATAATATAGAAATATTGTATTTATAAAAATAAAATTAAATAGAACACACAAATCATGTTTATAAAAAATTTTTATTTGGATATATTGTCCAAATCATGTCAATGAGTGAAATATGAAATATAGCCCCATTCAAATGCTCTCCACATAAAATCTTTGGATATTTTTGAACTAATATGTCTTCGTATAGTCGCCAATTGCTTGACCATAATTTGCTGAATGTATGTTAAGATGTTTATACAGACAATCATAAAGTGTGATTCTTTATATAAGTCTACGAAAACTAGTCCATTTGTGACTAAGCACTTGATTATGCAGACGACTTCACATCACTAAACCGTGTTATTGAATAACAGAGAAAAATCTATCTCAACAAAATTTAATTGATGTTAAAAAACAATAAGCTGAATATGTGGTTATCAATCGTTTTGTGTGATGAAGGAAAGAAAGAGAGAGGTTCTTTGTGAATGGATTAAGATATAGACATTTGTGGGATTTAATTTTTGTAACCTCAAAGTGTAACAGTTTTTGAAAAAATATCAATCTGAATACGTTCAGCGGTTGTTAAACGATTTATATAGTGAAATAAAATGACCAAATATGTGTTGTCTAGCATGACTGTTCTGATTGATATAAGGCACTGAGACAAAGCTACCAAATCAGCGATATTAATGATATGGATATTCTATATTCAGCGATATTCTTGATGTACTATATAGCCTAGGTCATTTAATAATATTTATTGTTATAAAACTGACGTTTTATTCCGAAAGGCTGCGAAAATGTTGAATCTGAAAGCAAAATAGAAACCATGTTGCCATTAGACCCTAATGGATCTGATCTGTCGCAAAAGACCTATATAATATATTATAAAAAATTATTTAGATGGAAAATAATGAATAAATCGAAAAAAAAACTTTCTACAAAAACACCTGATTTACTTAGGTTACGATATGTTTCTGCTATTTTCAAGTCTCCACATGTCTACACTATGCAAGTAAAAAATTCCATTAAAAATGATATGAAATGAATTTCATTTTCATAATAAAATAACAACAACGAAAATTTTTATTCAAATAAATTTGCATTGAATTAAAAAGTCAGCCACAAATATTTGCAAATGCCTAAATCAACTTCATTTGAGCTTCACATATATACTCAGCACGTTTTATCCACATTTGTTTTAAGGTTTTTTTTTTGTTTTTGCAGTGTATAAATACATATTTAAATTGGTTATTATTTTTTTCGGTATTGATTTCAGTGTATTTTGGTATGAGAGTAAATACGAGCAACTGCTCAATGTTTATTTAAGTTTGATTTTTCTTTTCGTATTATTTAATCCTGCAAGTTTTTAATTTGATTAAATATTTGATTGAGCCACTGTTTCCATAAATCAAAAAATTAAAGAAAATAAAAAAAAAATTATTATTGTAGTTAAAAAAGTACAATGAAAAATAAATTAAAAAAAATGATTTAAATTTTATTTGCAATTTAACCTCAATTTTTTCATTATTATTTCAATTTATTCTACTTCATGATTAAGTACAGAACTTTATACTGCTTAGACCCGATGCTCACTAACGTCCAGTATCGCTACTCTTCCGTTTGAGCGGGAAAAAATGTGGATCGGATCGATGCATATTTCTGCCAATAGCCAACAAATATTTTGTTTTGCTTTCAATCATTGCCAAGTCTATTATTGTAATTTCCTTTTCGTTAGTAATGAATATAGCTGTAACATCACGCTTACCACACCCAATTATATCGTCATCGTCAGCGATATAGTGATATTATTATGAACATCTGCTCTAAAAATGCTTACTTTCAGAATGAAATTGTACAGATCATAGGAGATGCGAATATATGTTTTACAATTTCGGCTAATATTAAAAGGTTTAGAAAGACTTGATTCTGGTATACACAGATATCTGGTATTAGATAGACGTATTAGCTTTACAGGGATTTTGGATTCAAACATAACTTAAACCTCACTATCAAAAGGTTTGGAGGAACTTATTTGAATTTTAACGTCTCTATGGGTACCGTAGAACGTCTTTTTGGAGAACCGTGTTAGCTTCACAGGGTTATCGAGTACAGATATTGCTCAAGCCTGACTCCATATCAAAAAGTTTAGAAAGACTTCGTCTCACCTTAACACATTTATGGGTACTGCTGAGCATCATTTTACAGAGAATTATGTTTTTACGGGGATATCGAATTTGAACATAGGTCAAGCCTTCCACGATATTGAAAGGTTTGGAGAGACTTGAAACTATTATAACGTATCTATGGGTACTCCTAAGCTTTTCTTTACAGATACATATTAGTTTTGCTGGGATATCAAGCTCGGACATAGCTCAAGCGTTGCTCGATATTAAAAGGTTTAGAGAAACTTGATCATACCTTAACGCATACCTATACGAGTACTACTGAACCACATTTTATACAAGTGTTTAAGTTCTTAAGGGAAAGCGAATTGAAGCATTAATCAAGGCTTGGTCACAGATATAGCTAGCTTAAGCCTAAACGTTTTAAAGAGGCTTGATGATACAATAACATGTGTACGGATACTACTGAACGTCTTTTTAGAAAGGCGTATCATCTTCGGAGAGTGTTCAGACTTTGAGGGGTGATGAAATGACTCTAACTAATATTTATAGCTAATTTAATTATAATTATTTAGTAATAAAAATTTCTTGGCGAAAATAATGGACACAATGAATTATGTATGTATTAAAATAGATTTATAAACAATGGAGCTAAAGTTGCCACCTTTCTTGCGCGAAACGCACTATATTCCTTTGGTATGCTTAAAACTATATAAACTTGATAAGTAGATAAGTAGAGCATAAGCAAAAAATAAATAAAACATAAATTTAAAGCAGTGATGGTGTACCTAAGTAAATAATAAAAATTTGCATTTGCAGTAAGTTGAAATGTTTGTGACACATAAGGGAGAGATTTTTATTGCACAACCAATATCGACACCTCAATATCGACACCCTCCAAATTATTGCACTCAGAAAAAAATTTGTAAATAAAATATGATGAGAAATGAGAATTTCTTTTTGGAAGTGCATTTTCGGCTTCGAGTTCCAACGATGATTCGCAGTTTCCAATGCTGCCACATATCTCAACAGTTACGTCGGCATATCGACTTTCAGTGCCGTTATGTAGACGTAATGACAAGTATTCTTCTTCTTACACATGTGCTCCAGCTACTGCTCCTGCTTCGGTCATATCATTTGCTGGATATTCCTTTTGTTTTTATTTCAGTTTTTTGTGATTACTGCCAACGACAATTTGTTGCAACGTGTAAATTATTTCATTCCATGTCACTTTTAACTTTTTATGTGGCAACGTTGGCAGCGGGAAACACGCCACGGCTTTTCGTCGATCCGTCTATAAAATTATCTGTCTATCTGTCTATTTATATGTATGTGTGTTTGTTATATTCCCTTCGATGCAACATCCACAACGTCTGTGTTTGTGTCTCACTGACAGTTACTGCCGTTGTTGCCACTGCGTATATCTTGCCCCTACGTCTTTCCAACGTGGTTAAAACTTTTTACGTGCTGCATTGTTCAACATGGAGTTCTACTCAACTCCAGTTTAGCACAGTTTGGTTCAGTGTGTCTAAACTGTATTAAGTTTTCTTTTTTGTATTCCTAAAGCTTTGTGGCTTCTGTGGCTTATTGGCGTATGTGGGTTTGCTGTGGCGGCTTATGCACAGTGGTTGCCAGTGGTGGTGTGTAGCAATGTCAGTGTGCTTTGGTTGAGTTGTTACCCTTGCTGGCAATGTAAGTTGTTGGCATTGTTGGCGTTGGTTGCAATGGTAACACGTCTGATTGTGCCGGTTTCCATATGTCAAGCCACAGGCATGTTTAAACGTATATGCATATCATTCCAAATGATTCCGTTACTTGATACGAAAAGCGATTGATGAAGTTCTGTTGCCGGTTCAATTGATCGGAATTTGGTTCTTCCATATGGTGTTCTTCTGTTATTTGACTTTTCAATTTCATTTATTATGTCTTTTCGTAGTTTTTATATTGTCACATAGTAGCAAATATATATAAAAAATAATTTGTTAGCATATGATTTGTATTCTATCCGAAATACTCGATTTACTATTAAATTTCACTCTGTCAAAAAATGACTAGAAATAATTAAATAATCAAATCTTTGTTTAACAAAATGCATATTCCTTTGATTGAATCGCATACTAAATAGCATACTCATCATGGCTTAATACTTATTATCCATCCTATTTTTTTCTGAGATGTTCTATTTAGGAATAGATATGACCTGTTTCGACAGATATATATACGGATATATAGCTTTAGATAGTAACTGTTTATTTCTTATTTATATTTTGTATTATTTGAGTGTTACTATTGTGGTTCTACTTCAATTCGAAGTTCCATTAACTGTATTGACAACTAGTAAAAGAAAAATATACAAACATATATTAACTTTCAAACAAATATACTGATATCTTACGACAATACAAAATAAAAAACGGAAACTCTATACAAATGAACAGGAATTTAAAAAGTTGAAGTAAACTCTTTTTATTGATATCTGTTTAATAACTATAATATAAGAATAAAATTCTATATCTATTGGTTCAAATAATGGAATGAAGAAACTGTATTATAAAACTTAATATTATATGTATGAGCCACTTATTCTATGAAATGGTATGGGTATTAAGACCTATAACTTTTAAGAAGCTCATAACATATATAATATAAAGTCCGCCCGACTTTGACTCCTAGAGTCAAATTTTTGCAAGAAAATATATTGTCACTTATAAAAAAAATGGCAGAGACATTAAGTTTCTGAGTCTGATCAGAACACATAATCTAAAATGTGCCAGAAGAAACCAAATTCTATAAAAAATATATAATCACATATTTCAAGAAATGGCAGAGGCGTTGACACTGATATTTACCAGACCATTAATGTCAAGTCTGCAAGAAAGATTTATTTAAATTTATAGTATTATATAGATACCTGTACACAGGAATATGTCTGGTAAATATAAGCAGACAACTTTACCAAAACATATATGCTATTCTTTGATAAACACTTTACTTCACTTGCAATGACTAATCTGATCATTAAACGTAAATACCTACAGTTAATTGAAGACGCAAGATTAGATTAAGATTTCTATGAAATATCAAAACTTCCTTGATTTAAATTGAAGAAGAAACTGATCACATTTTTATACATTAATACACTTTTTTGGTAGTTCTATTCATCCGATATAATACAAAAGTCAGCCACTCCATATTTGTAGTGAAGCTGTCTATTGATTTTAATTTTTATCGATTAGATAAACTACTTACCCTATTTATTCGATTTTCGCTTTCGAAAAATGGATTTATTGATGAGAGAAGGATGCTTTATGGGTGTGGAGACCATATAAGTGACTTATGCAGATATCTCTGAAAATATCTAGTATAATAACGTGTTAATAATTTGTAGAAATTATTGGATTATATTAAAAAAAGACTTGTTAAGGTAAAATAAATTAGCTCAATTAAAAATTTTTTTTACTGACTATGAGTATAGATATATCTATAGGTAGTTCTGATTAGTGTGGAGTCTTTAATTTTTAAAAAAATATAACTTCTTTAGTTAGAGCAATATCGGATTAGTCACTGATGAGAAAGATTTAGATAAGAATACACTTTTGACTAAGTACTAAGAACAGTAGCAGAATAATCACTCATGAGGAAGATTTGGTTTAATACTTAAATATAGGAGATTCTGCAATAGACATAATACAAAACTTATTTAATTAGTAACATACATCCTAACACTCCCTCCAATTTCGATTATTCTATTTTAAATATGCAACTAAATATGCAGAAACTTTTTAAAGACGAACAAATAATGAAATTGAAGAACTACTAAGAACCAAAAAACAAGTGCGATATATTAAGTCTCAACGGTTACAATGGGCCGAGCAGCATATGCATGGCAAAGCCGATGAGAACTAGGCGCAACGGTACGCCAAGAAGAAGATGGGATGAGAGTGTGTTTGGTAATGCAAAAACAATTGGTGTACTGAACTGGAAGGGAGTAGCAGAAAATTGAGACAGATGGAGGCAGATCGTGAGGGAAGCAAAGCTTCACACTGGACTGTAGTGCCAAATAAGAAGAAGATTAAAATCTTTAGAACAAGCTACCATTTAAATAGCCTCTATGTTTTATTTTTCTAATCCATTGCCAAAAATTGAAGAAATAGAGATAGTGAGAAAGAGTTGTATCAGATTGATGAATTCATAAAGTAATCTTATATTTTTGTGTTATTTTTTGTGTACTTTTTTCAATAAAGAGTGATAAAAATAATTTTTTTTCGTTTATAATAAATCTGAAATCTATTCTGCTTAAACTAGGATTTCTGCAAGGTTGAAAAAAATATTTTATTTATTAAAAGCTTTTAAGTTTTTATACTTTTCTAAGTATTTTTTTACAAATTCTTTAAATATTTTCTAAAATTTCTTCTAAATGATTTTAAAATTTGATATCATAAAGGAAATATTCCACACAAAACCATTTAAAAGTACTCGGATTAGATGGAGCATATAAACAAAAAAAGAGACTTTATAGATTCATTTTGTTTTTCACACTTTTAGGAAAATTCGAAATATTTTATAATCCTTAACCGCAAATTTGGTATATTAAGTTTCCAACACATTGACAAAAACAACAGATGAATGATGGACAGACAGCAGGCAAGCACACAGTGGTCTGTACAAATCCACATATGAAGTCTATAAAAGGAAAGACTTCCTAGGCAGAATAAAGAGAAATGATACAATATATGAACAAAAAAAAATGCTACAGGGCAGCACTTTTTGAACTAGAAATTTGCTGTGTTGAAGGATTTCACTACTATCTGGACACAGACACAAATATTGTGGATCCTTACATGTTTTTACTTTACATGTTTTTAAAGTGAAAAATTCATTTAAGAAGGAGAGTAAGTCGAGTTGATTCCTGATTAGTGCCATTGGACAGATTTTCACATGTGAACACCTGCAGCGTTAAATGGACACTAAAGTTCCGATCCGCTTACATAGGGAGTACTCGTATTAAAAGGGAGTACTCATATCAACAGAAAGAAAAAAATAAAAAAAAAGAACATGTGAAAGCTTGGATAAACATCAAGAGCTGCAAAAAATGAAAAAATGGATTTAAAAAAAGGATTTTTTTTTTATAGTGAAATCCTTTCTTATGTTACTTTACAGTTAAAATATTTTTCTGCTGTCCTTCCCTATCTTGTGTCTACTAATGATCCGTTGTCGTTGAGTGATGATGGTGCAGATTGCAGTGCAATATAAGAGGTTGTGCCGGTAAGAAGGGTAAAGGATGGTGAAGGAGGGTGAAGGGGGGTGAAGAAAGTGTTGAAAAATGAATGATATTTACGTTGGGTTTATGTGGCACTATAGCAGTTGTTGACAAGGATAACGCAGCTTATAAGTTTCTAAAGTTTTCGACTTGAATTTTGACTATTTTTATTTTTCTGTTCTTTTGCTAAGTTCGACTGAGGTTGCCTGTGGCTTTACTTGTGGTTGGTTGGCAGTGCTTAAGTTCTCAATCCTTGTCAATTGCAACGTTGTTGATTTAATGATTACAATGAGAGCTGTGAAGTTTGATAAAACTTGGAAGCAGTTTTCCACAAATGCAAAATTTTAAACTGAATTATTTATAATAAATTCATATTAAATTATTCATAAACGAATTAAACCATTTTACTTAGTCTTCCATAAACGAAATTGTGAACATTTAATGTAGTGCTCTTGTTCGAGTTTTGATATATGCTAAGCTGAAGAGGGAATAATTTATATTAAATTTATAAAGTCTATATACGTCCTTAATGATGAGTAGTAGTAGTAGTAGTGGTAGTTTTTTTTTTTTGTTGAACTTTTATTCACACTCGTAGCTCTTGTAGAAGTTACTTGCAGTATTGTTATATATGAAATGAAATAATAATACATTAAATTGCATTGGTTGTTAATTTAAATTAAATCAAAACCTGAATCAAATAAAGACAGAAAATATCTTTCTAAGTCTTTTATTTAGATTTTAAAATTTTCAACAATTTCTAGTACTTCATTTATTTTTTTTAATAAATTTCATTTTGAGGATTGACGCACATAAGTGTACTTTCTTAAATCCCAGCGAGACGAAACAGTTCATATGAAATTTTTCATTTCCGGTTTGTTAAATTATGCGCTTCCTTTTCAAAATATTATGTTCTCTTTCCGTTGCTCATATTTATTATTTATTTATTTATTTATTTATTCTTTCTTCATATATTTTTTCTTTTCGACTTAGTAAACCTTTGCGCTTTACTCGCAAGATTTGAGCTATCAAATATTGCGCTTAAAAGGCCATCAAAAGCTTTGCCATGGAAGACAGCAACTACTGGACTTCCACATAAAATTTCTTATACGAGTATTTTCTTTTCCTATTTTCTTTAATTTTTATTTTTTTTATTTTTTTATTAAATTTATCTTCACTTACTTCTGCCGGCTGCGAAGCAAAAATAATCCTTATGAGTGCTGCCAGACGAAACTCTTCAATAAAATCTGAAACTGCTGTTCACATATGCGAGCGTTAAGCAAAATTGACATTCTTTCTCCATTAAATGCAGACATCGAAACTTAACATTTACGCATTTCTGGACAAGAAAACCCAGAGAAATGTGACGGAGTGGTTAGTACACTTGAGTGCAAAAAAAAAAGCATACTCAAAAAAAAACTTTCTTATCAATAAAATTTTCCTTTATTTCATGAAGGATTCCTTCACTTAATACTTGTACTCTGTTAGGTTTAAGAAATAATGGTAAGTTTAATAAAGTTTAAATGGAAACTACTAATTCTGGTAATTTAAATTTAATTTTTAATTTTTAAGGCAATTTATGACCAAAAAAAAAATAGACAGAAAAAATAAAGACGAATATTCAAGCTTAAAAGTTTCGTACAGATTTAGCTTGTTTGGTTAAAAGACCCAAAGTCATTGCTTTTTACTTAACAGTTTCAAAGTTTTAAGTCTGGCACTTCTAATCTCAGAATCAGATACGAACTCCTAAAACATTTCCAATAACCACTGATGCTGAAAATTTGACAGTAATCGAAATGACTCTATGGTAATTAAAAACTTAAAATAATTAATAATATTTTGTTGTTGTTATTCACTACGATTCAATAACCTTTCTACTTTTATAATTTTTCCATAACCCAATTATTGAACCTCTCAAGTCGTAAAGACAATTCTTTTAATTAATTTTTTTTTTTAAATTTTAAATTTTAAAATAAAAATAATTTCAATATATTATAAATAATATTTAATCCAACATAAAATCGTCCGCTGATACTATTCAAAAACAGAAATTATAATCATATAATTGTACAATGACTTTAAGTTATGTTATGTTGGATAAGGTCTTAGTTTAAGCCTGTATCGAACTTCATTTGGATCACCTGTGAATCCGTTGGATCTTCATGGGGTTCGCGTTGTAAAATATCGTCCACAATAATTTCTCTACATATAATTGCTCCTTGTGTTATATGTATTCTTTATATATTTCTGGTACTTGTAGTCTCAAAAAATTATTTAGGAATATTTAAATACAAAAATTATTTCCCAGATCACTGATGATGAGTATTTGGCAATACTCGTAACAGCTGTATGGTCAGCCATAAATTCAAGTAATTAAAGTAATATAAAAAAGAATTTTGTAGTTCACTACTTTCCGAAAAATCTCTTTATATACAAATCTTTTCTGATAAATGTTTTTTCCACATAAAAATCCTTGCCGATATATAAATTTTTCATATGCAAATCCTTTTTGTTATATCTTTTTTCCTTATGCAGATTATTTTTGCGGTCAGAAATGATCGATACAGATCATGTATTCTCCTGATCGTTTCTGTGATATATGTATTCACGACATACAATTCATTTCTTTGATACATATGCGCTCCATAAGTAGTTCGTTTATCTGATATATGTTTTATTCATTAAGACATCGTTTCTGTCATATATGTAATCTCCATATACAAGTCCATAAGTGTAACTCCAGAAAAGATCTTGATAACTCCATAAGATCTTGATAACTCCATAAGATCATTTCTGCTTTACATGTATTTTAGATAGAACAATTTAACAAACAAATATTTAACCGATATATTTTCTATAAAAAATTATCCAGAAATTACAATATTTAAGATTTCAAATATTTCTGTTAGGTGCTACAAACAAAGTGTTTCTAAAATTATAGCCCACGCACGTATAAACAACAGTGGCCTATCTGCGATAAAAGCATCAATAAAGAAACGTAAGAAAGTGAAAGCCAAATTCAAAAATTGAGTTTTCAAAGGGTTAACAAAATGTTTTTTTTTACTTTAAAGAATACGAATTTAGTTCCGTTTTTGTGTAAAATTTCAGAGATGGTGTCAATGGTTAAAACACTTATCTATTTGTTTATAATAAAATTATTGCAGATGCAAAATGTGAATTTCTTGAAATAAACAATTATATATTAACCCTTTAAATGCACAATTTTAAAACTTTAATTTACAATTTGCCAAAGATCTATAGATACTCGAGAAAATCAGTTTGCAGAGTTTTACTGAATAATATCACATTAATCATATACTGTTGACAAATCAGAAAACAGAATATAGTATCGCACAATTTTAATCACTTCATTGCATTCTTTTGGTTAAACGTTGGTTTAGAATAAATAAAATCCTCATGTATTAAGTCTCGTATAATGTTTTGCACGCTACATTAATAAAGGCGAATATATGCAAACGAGTGTTTGACTTTAGGAATGTATGGATTTTGCCTTAATAGTTTTAGGCCCACAAACTGCCATAGTTCTTTGATGTCCATTGTCAGCACGTTTCCTTATTACACCAACTAATGTAATCCGAAGTCATGTATCAGAAACTGCCAAAAAGATATATGTGGGTATATGTTTGTGTAGGTAACTTAACGCCAATATTTTTTTTTTTTTTTGCTTAAGTGCTTTACACACTCTTCCGATAATATCCTTAATTTCGGTGATAAAATGCACATACGTAAACCGTACATGGGCAGAAGCGACCTAAACACGTACTAAATTCACAACCAACAATTTTTCCTCCATATTCTTTCCGATTTTGTTTTATTTTCTACGCTCTCTTTTTTTTATATTTTTTTTTTTTTGTTTTACATTTACATTTACATTTGTATTTATTTATATTCTTTATCTCTTATAAGAAGTGGCAGAGTTTCCAATGAGCAAAGCTGTGCGGAAATATGAAGCTGGCAGCCTTGTTAGTGGCCATTAGGTATTACAATGATATTACTTTTATGGCTTTGCTGTCCACTTTTATTATTGTTAGCTGTTTTAATGTCTTCTTAACAGCTTTTAATTATGACTTTTGGCTAAGTTTCGCATTATAATATTAATAAGCAATTTAGTCGATAGGCTGGAGAGGACGGAGTAGAGTGAGGAATAGCGGTTACTAAAGAAATATTGTAAGTAAAGAGAGAAAATTGTTGTAAAAATCTGCAAGGGAATTCCTTTCGCGGAGTGTTATAGGGTCTAGAGTCAAAAGAATATTTATATTGTTTCAGTAATGTAGCAGTAATAAGCTTTTAAATTTAATAATAAGTTTGAGAAGTGCAGACTGCATTGGATGGGCACTATCTCAGAAGGGTGACATCATAATGAGCAACTGCAGACATTCAGTCTAGTCGAATTTTTTGAGCAGATATCTGACTATGACTAAATATAATACATAACAGACACAGAGTGCCATCAGTCTGTATATACTGCAGTTTAATGACGATTGGCCTTGTCTTCCTTATTTCGTTTGATTTTTATAAAATATATATAAAATGTTTTAAAAATGTCATGTAAGAGGTGCTTAACTGTGTTAAGTTTCTTTTTGAAGTTGTTAAATACTTAATTTTAAATTTATCGACTGCGCTTCGTTGACAGTTTAAATAATAACTATCACAGCTTATTGAAACTTTGAAAACTTTTTACTTCTTCCCTTATATGTGTATCCCTCCTTAATTCCTTAATATATACTTAAATGATCACAACAACTCATTACGGGGTTCTGGAATGATACAGCACCAGACGTCTCTTTTGCGTGTCTGCCTTCTCCAATCTCCTACAGCAAGTTTAGTTAGTGCCGCCTTAACTTGATAGCTTTACCAGAAACACAGTCTACCTCTACATCTTCTTTCGCCAACCACCGCTTTAAATACCTTTTTCGCTTTGCTTTCTTTATCCATTCTCACGACATGACCAAGCCATTAAAGCCACTGGCTGATAATTCGCTAAATTACACCAGTGT
>NC_051848.1:34730800-34733169 GCF_002237135.1 Teleopsis dalmanni
TCTACTAACGATTTGTTAAATAAATTTATATAGCTGTAGTTTATGCGTTGGTTCTAAAAAGAATACAGCAAGCGCCATTTTTGTTCACAAAAAAATAACAAAGATGTAACAAAACTGGAAGATTGATTTATAATATAATTAAAGCAGACAACGCTTTGTCAGACTTCAAACTTGAACTGATTTGATTCCTAAAAATGCAGTCAAGCAAGTACTATATTACAATTTCAAAGCATTAACGTTTCCCAAAGACCACTCTTGATTTATTTTTGGACAGAATCGAAACTGTATAAGCTGTTAGCTAAAAAGCCGAAAGCGTCAAACTTTCTCGCTTGACGTTGACGTGCCTCATATATATTTTGTTACTGTCTATTTCATACACGGCGCTATTTAATTATGCTATGGTCTACCTAAGGGCTTGTGTCAGCTTTACAACCTCTCTCTAAAGAATATTTTAGACTTAGATAAAAAAATCAAGATGATTTTTAAATCTATGAGTTCTTATACAGTAACATAATGGGCCAATAAGCTCAATATTAACATGTAGAACCTAAAACATGTTAATATTTTTGTTATGCTAGAGAATTTAGCATTATGACTTAAAGATCTTTTGTGCCCCTTCTCTTGATTCATGGTATTTCTACAAATCCTATTTCCACAATAAATTGAAATATTACTTAACCTACTTAACTGAGTCTAAATTCCTCACTGCAGTTAAGATGCCTATCTAGATATTGTTTTTGGTTAATGCTTTAGTACCAATCAAACTCCCATCCACGTTTTTGAGGTCTCATCTTCTTATTCACAAATCCTATTAAAGTAGCTTGAAGGGTTTATAAAGTGAATTTTCAACCAACAACCTCCGGTCAGAACTTCTGTAATCATTCCTATATCGTAGTGATTTTTACCTTAAACTCTTAAATTTTTTTGGGTTGAAAGTCCCTCTTAGCGATTTCAATTGCACATCATACACTGCAATAATTTATAAAAACGAGAAAATACTTGTTATCAAAAAGTTTTCTAACTATTAGCAACTTTTGTTTGAACCAGCAACAATTGTTAGTCCCATAAGGAGATGAGCACACAAATATCCACTGATTTATAGCAAATAGAAAAGTAGTGACAAAACTGATGAACATTTGTGCAGTTTTAATGACAGCAACAACATACAACAACACAAAAGTCTAACAACATTGCTGACATGCCTCAAACAATGTAGCATCGGCAACATCAACAGCAAATAATCAGTGAAAATGTTGCACAATTAAAATTTGCATAATAAATTCGTGTGTGCATATGACAACATATTAACTGTCGATCTGCTACTGTTGTTAATTAGTTGTTGTTGCTGTTAACGTTGTTGTTGTTGCTGTTCTGTTGCTGTTGCTGTTGCTGATGCTGTAGCAACTGTGATGCGAACATTTCCAGTCGTTGTTGTTACTGTCAATTTTGTACATTGATTTTCTTTTTTTAATTATTTCTTTTATAATTGTTGCTATTTTGCATTTAATGTTTGCTGTCGTTGTTGACATTTTTTTACATGTTGTCGATGATTTTATTAAGTTGTCAGTTATTAAGAATCATACCAAACAGCAGACGGACATAAATAATAATAACAGCAACAATGACAACAGCAACTGCATCGTCAACATTAATATCAGCTTTAATACGAACAACAATAACAACAGCAACAACAACAACAACAACAACTGTTGTAAGAGCAACAACATTAATACGACGTCAGACCAATAAGGCAATTAAAAGATTTATCTTTGCGCAGTGGCCATCTTAAAAAGCTTGCAAGAGATTTACGGAATTCCTTGGAAGTACAAATGGCGCCATTTAATTTTTAATGACATAATGAGTTGTTCATTTTAATTGCTATTTTGTTTTTTATTTCCTCACTTTTTAACATTTTCACTTTAATCTTAATATTGCACTCTACATTTTCTTTAGCCGGCTATTCAGCTTATTACATCATTTGATGAAGTTGTTGCCAACTTGTACTATTGTATGTCCGAGACCCATTATGTGTTACATAGATGAACTTTTAATAGAGGTTTACATAGTATATTTTTTGTTCCTGATATAATAGCACTATTTTAGGTACATATGCCAAGCGGTAATGTTATCCTCATTATCTCATATATAATGTAAAGTAAAGTCTTCATATGACAATACATATAGTTTATCCTCAGTATCACATATATGAAGTAAAGTTCTCATATGACAATACATATAGTTTAAAACTGACGACTGTGTTAAAAATTTATATCATAAATATGGATACAATTTTCCGCAACAAAGTTGTCTTTTGTTAAGATTGTACAATTCCCGACACCTGGCATCCGAAAATTATATAAGATCAATAA
>NC_051848.1:34733269-34741197 GCF_002237135.1 Teleopsis dalmanni
CATTCATGTTTCATACAATGGAACATCTATAAAATCATCTGAATAACAAATTACCAGAATTCAACGTAGCTCTTATTACAATGGATCATTCAAGTGGTCACACAGTATTGAGTAAAACTGTTTTAAACACCAACTCTCGTTTGATCAAGCAAAGAAAAAAAGAAGACATGGGCTAGAATATGGTTAGATAAGTTTACAGTAAGAAACAAAAGTTTGGTTGAGGTAGTGAAAAAGTCTTAATTGTAAGTCAAGCTTAAGTCGAGGTAGAGGAAACTGTTCACTATAATGGATCTCGGAGACAAAGACCAATAGTGTATGCAGTTGAGCATAAAATCGTATAGGCAGCGTAAAGGTGAGTAGTTTTCGTAGTTAGGGCTTTGAATGGGAAAAAATATTTTACTATCGTTCACTTACGAATAGATCCGAAAAAGATAGCGAAGTTTAAATTTCAATTACTGGTGGAATCGAAAATAGCAAGGCCGCATCAAGCTGTTGTAAATGACACCTATATATTAAATACTTATAAATAAAAATGTACTAATGTGTATGCAAGATATACCTTCTGCTCAAAAAGTACTCGGATTTTGTAAATAAAACACACAAACTTAAATTTTATTCCAAATTTATTTTATCTCCTTCAAAATATACTCCTTCTAAATCGATACACATATGCCAACGCTTAATCCAGTCTACCATACTCTTTTCGTAGGCCCGTGAAAGTATGGCTTTTAGTTCCTTCAGCGAATTCTCCTTTACCGATTCAATCGACTCAAAATGCTTACCACGAAGGGGAAGTTTGAGTTTCGGGAACAGGAAAAAGTCGCACGGATCCAGATCTGGCGAATAAGGTGCCTGAGCGATGACAGTGGTGCCGTGTTTGGTCGAAAAATCGCGTACAACAAGAATTTTCCATAGTAAAAATCGCTTAATGCACTTGAGGTAGTCTCACATTAACAGCTGCTGTAAACAAACTAATTGACAGATGGCGCTCAAATTTGTACCATATGTCAAGAAAGGTGAAAAAGAAAGGGTGATGATATTTGCTTGTAAAATCCCTTTTGGGGATGATGAACGGCACTTGGTCGTCAAGATTGACGAGTGGCTCCGGAAACTTATTTTATAATCTCTCATACATTAAATCTGAAGCGAAAGGTGCTATTAGCTGCTATTAGGTGATGGTAAGTGTCATAAGATATAGAAATATTTTTAAATGTTCAATAATTTTTATTCATTTGATAATTTATAAATATATAAAATAACATATTTCGATTTATTAAAATAAAGTTTATAATTATTAATTTTTCTTATAATTAAATTTGTGAATAAAAAATACTTGCAAGATCATTGCCCGTTTTGGCTGATGATGAGCAAGCCTGACGCACTGACATTTCCCAAGTGTCCAATATGTGTGATAAAGAATGAAGCTTAGGTAGTTTTGCAATACGTAAGAATAAGGCCGTGTGTATTGCCTTTAGAAATGGCGTGGCTAAATACTCTTGATCTATAACTGTGCATTCAGGCGAAACATATGGATATTCCTCTGGAAGAAAAAAAAAACATATATGTATTTAAATCAATTTTAGTTTCAATTTTCAAAATAACAAAAAATAATACAAATTTTCTACATCATTTATATTATGTATTATATTATTATCTATTTATTTATTTGCGATATTTAAGCTGCTCGATTATACTTGAATTCGATTATTTCGATTGCACATTTTAATTATAAAAAGATGTTTGAGCTGCACGATGACTTCAAACTATTTTATTATATATAAATACAGTTTTAAAAGACTTTCGACAGGATCTTTGTGATCTAGCACAATCATACTCAAGCTTTGAATAACTCGAATAATATTTAAAGCTCAAACTTTTATTTAGTTTACCGTCTTTTGCATTTTTTTATTTTTAGATCTGTGAGAAAAATTGATAGATCTTTAATGAAACTTTTCCATTATGAAAAAGAATTTTACAGGTCTATTAGTAGTTGACTTAATCATTAACTTCTGTTACTTTAAATTTAAATTACTATAATCCATCCCATCTCACTCTTCTTCATTTCCTATTTATTGAGATTGACAGAGTTCTAAAACTGGCAGAACAAAAAGAATTTACAATTCATAGGCACCAATCACACTTTCCCTCCTTTCTCTGCTTAACGAGACATTTTAACCACTAACATATCTTACCCACCTGCGTATTTATCTTGTTATTCATTCATATATCTTCCTACTTTAAAGTTTCTCTCCGTGTGGTACTGCAAAAACACAACTATTTATAGTCGTCGTCGTCGAAAGTCTATATATTAGATGGTCTCGGATTTAATGTACTGTTACCGGCACATATATTGCACTCCAGCGCGTAGTATAGTACAGTTTGCTTGTAGCCCGGTCTTCATCTAGTGGCTATCTTGTAAGCAGTTTTCTTTGTAACATACTTCTGAATATACTTGAAAGATCTGTATTAACTATTTGGTTGTTTATTGACTTATTTGTGTTAGTTATTTTCGCTCCAGTGCTCTCTCACACTTGCTAAAACTTTCTTGTAAGCGTGAGCATTCACAAATTCAAAATTCATTCGTTTGATTATTATTCATATTTCTTCCAATATGTCCATACGTTTAATACAACGAGCAACAAATTGTATATAGCAACATATTAATGTATATAAATTATGAATTTGACTTCGAAAATATCACACATTTCTTTAAAAAAAAAAAGGTCTAATAAAGAAAATATTATCATACTTGAGTAGTTATTCTGTTATAAAAATGTAAGTACAATTAAAACTGAACATTCATAATTGCATATTTTGTTGTTGCTAGATAAGTATGTGATTTGATTATATCTTTGGATACAATAGAAGCCCAGAGAAGTGGACTTCAATTTAAATACCAGCCATCCCCTAATTCATTCTTACTCCTAAATAATCATTTCCCAACTCACACTACCAAGACGTATCTACATTTTAATTCAGTTATTTGTCCTATAATTTATTTCATATTATCTGCTCTATAGATCTTTGGGAGCTACAACAACAACAATTACTTGTCACGCATAAAAACGTCTAATTCAAACTGCAGGTCTACCCCTCATGACATCGCTCGTCTGTTTTCTTGCCTCTCTTCGCACACAAACCTTCGTCCCATCGAACTTTGGATCCACTCTCTTAAAGTGGCCAGGCTTTTGCGGCTGATCACAGGTTGAACTTATTTGAATTTCTCATGCAACCCATACCCAATCCTTCTTCTTTATTCCCCCTTCCTTCTTCAACCACCCCCCATCTATAACCCAACCCATTTAATCGTCTTGTAAACCTTGCCTGTTATCTGCTTTACAGGTCCAAATGGGTTACTATAACAATATATTGTATATTGTATTTCGATTGCCCAAATACTAATAATTTAATTTATTTTTAGAAGTAGAATGTGAAATAAATGCGAATGTTAAACTATCAAGGGAATTTCTATTGACATGTACCTCCATATTTCAAGATTTTATATTATTTAATTATTCAAAAAAATATAGAATTGAATTTGCAAACCTGGTATGCTAACGCTGATTGGTGGGACGTTAGGTAAACACTTATCGTCAAGGCAGCAAACAAGCTTTATTAGTTTTGCACTAATTTGTACTGTCGAATCCAATGTTACTTTAAACTTTTGATCCAAACGTGCAATTTCTCCTTGTAAAACATGCGGTATAGTAAATTCACCTTCATTCGGTTCCTCACTTAAGCGTGGTATTTTTGGTAGAGATGGAATGCTATTAATATAAGATAATATTAAACTTTAATAAATTCAAGTTATTTAAAAGTTATAGTTAAAGTACAGTATATCTGTTCCGAATAGTGCTTCAAATGTTGGGCGGAAAGTACGATGTAAAGTATGATTAGCGAGAGGAGATTGTATTGTTGTGTTCAGTACTTCCAATAGAGGATTAGTGGATTTCTAAAAAAAACAAAAGAAAAATGTTATAAAAGATTTAATATTGGAAAAATATGCCACACATACTGCAAATTGTTGACCAGAATAGGAAACTATTTCCATTTTCTCTAAGGCTTTTTCACATTTTAATAATGTCTCCAGTGGTACGCGTTTTGTTGGATTGCTTAGTATTTCCAATAACTTGCTCATTTTTGTAATTTTTTCGACATCTTAAATGAAATTAAAAGAAAATTGTTTTAAATAAAAACTTATTAATATATTGTAAACAATTCAACTTACTAGTTCCATCATTACCAATTTTGGCAACCATACGCGTTAGTGGCTCAACGTACTTAGCTAATTGCTTATATTTTTCTCTATACAACTGATCCTCTTGAGGATTAAATGGACTGTTATTAGCCACTTGTCCTGGTGTATTTAAGGGAGCACTTGGTGATTGCCGTAAGTTACGTTGATTATTTTGCATTAAATTGGACATTTGGGGACTAGATGAGGGAACCAATGCGGGACTTGGTATCATTTGCTGATTAGGTAACTGCGCTACCTGTGCCTGCTGTTGATTAGCATTTGCCTGTTGTTGCAATTGTGTTGAACCCATACCAGCTGGTGAAGGCACTGTACTAGGCGAAGGACTTTGACGTAAATATTGCTGTTGTCCACCAGCAACACCACGATTAACTGAGTACAATTGATTGTTTTGCGCCATTGACATATTCTTCTGCATAGCGTTTGGCATATTTAATATTTGATTTAAATTACCTAAAATAGATATTATCATTGATAAATATGAATACTCTAACTCAATAGCATAATGTTAGTTTTTTAAGATTCGTAAAATTATTGTTAATTTCTATTTAGAAATGAAAGAAAAATAAAAAAAAAATTATCTAAAATAATTTATATAATTCATATCTTAAACATATCGTTTAATAAATAAGATAAACGTACCAGTTTGAGCATTATTAACTGGAATATTTGCACCAATTTGTTGATTTTGTTGTCCGCCGACTATACCACCTTGATGCATTGGTCCAACTTGACCTTGTAAGTTTGAAGGCATACCTTGCATGTTTTGTGATGTTACATTGGAACCAACATTAATAGCTCCACCTTGGCCTATGCGTGAATTCATCATTTGATTTAATTGTGGATGGCTCATTCCCATCTGTGTAACAGAAACTCAATTAATATATAATAATATGTGATAAGTAAGTAATATATAATAATATATTAATAATTAATTAATTAAAATACTAATAAAGCAGTAAGTTATAAACTATATAAATAAATTATTGTAAAAAGTGCTTTAATGCTACAGCATTTTTTCATACTTCCAGTACAAAGAAGTATATTTGAAAAGTAGTTAATAGCAAAAATTATTTAATTTACATTAAATTCGATATAATATAAATATATCAAAAATAAAATATGTTGACAATTACATTCATTTGGTTTTGATTAATTTGTGGCATCTGCGTCATTTGCTGTACATTCATTGTGTTCACATTAATTGGACCGCCTTGCATCTGTCCCACGTTCATTTGCATTTGATTTGGGCCTACTGCTTGTCCGCCAGCACCTGGCGCTACACCAGAACCAGGACCATTAGGTGGCATCTGACCCATTTGTCCGACAACATTGCCCATTTGTTGAACGTTTCCAACCAGTTGCGGTTGCTGACCTGTTCCCATCACATTCATTTGCATATTGTTGCCCATATTTGTTCCAATTTGTGGCACCAATTGTTGCCCACCAGAAGCAACTAAATTGGGACCTTGATTAGGACCACCGATATTGTTGCTGTTTAACGGCAGTTGTCCACGTATTCCCTGCATTTGCTGTATTTGACCAGGGCGTTGTTGATTTAAACTTTGTAGTAAATTAGAAGCAGCAACAGGTCCACCTGGACCAGGCATTTGGTTATTGTTCGAAACACCAGGCATGGACATAATTTGAGAATTGCGATTGCCTTGACTTGCAAGGTTTTGCAGTGCATTTAGTGGATCTTGCATCATATTTTGTTGATTTATTTCTGAATTTGGAGGTGGCGGTTGCTGTGGACGTCCTTTATGAATATATACAACTATTAATAAATACATTAAAGACATACAAACTAAATTATATCTTACTCTGAGCTAATTCCTTAAAATGTATAAAGAGTTTCGCAACTAAACTTAAATATTCGTCTTTATTTCGAGATTTCTTGAAAATATGACTTTCCATTACACTCGGATTCTTTGTGGGATCCTGCCCAGTTGTTTGCAAAATTTCATTTCTAGTAATAAATATAAAAATATATGTGATTAACGTTACACAAACTTAAATGATTAACTAATTTTACATTTTCGCAATGACACTTTGTCGGAACTTTTGAGACTGCCAATCATCCGCCATTATTGATTAACTCTTTTAAAGATGTCGAGCTTAAAGTTTAGATGAATTTCTCTTAATGATCAGTTAGAAAGTAACTAGTACTAAACTCACTAAATTTATTACAAAACCAAACAACTTCGGAACAAACCAGCCGACTGTTTACGTCTGAATGGCAAAGAACGTATTTTTAAATTCAGTTTATCACTTCAGTGAAACATTGGTTGTCGTAACAGAACGAAACAATCAAAATACCTGGAAAGACTGGAAACGGAACAAATGAAAGGTCGCGCTGCTACCTGTGCTTCAATTGTAGAGTTGAATGTTTTTATGAAAACAATTTATATATTTATACGATTATACCTGATGTGCATAAAATTTACGACGAATAGTGCATAAATGTTGCTAAATAGAGAAAATTCTTTACAGGTAGTAACGTAGCTTGCCTAAGGCAATCGTTAGAAACAAAAACTCACCAATTGATAGTTTCGTGGTGTGTTTGCAATTTAACATAAACTACAAAGAGTTTTCGGTATTGTTTGTAAAACAACTTCAAATATTTGAAGAATTAAAATCAATAATGGTAGACTATTTCGATTAGTCAATTACAAAAATATATTTCTTCACTTTTCACATCGTAGATAAAAAATACTTCAGCAAATGATTGAAAATGAAGATCTTTAATTAAGTCAAGAATTAATATGAAATTAATTGAAATTCTATGTTTTTTTGGCATGTCCAGACCTCATTATTGAAAATATTGTATATAATTTCTTAACTAAGAAGTTCTTTTTTTTATTTGTATAAGTTTTGCATTTTTTTTAAATTTCACTGAGTTGTGTAAATACTATTAAAACGGCTATGGTGAAGAAGAAAGTGTGTTCTGTCTGTCTTCTTGACATACAGAGTATTCCTTTCATAGAGTATGGAATAAAGGATTACTACCTAAACTGAAAACACTGTTTCCGAAATAGGTCGTGTTCGAGTAAATACAGGTAAAGTAAATTCATATTTCATAGGGATTTTTTGCACTGTATTTATGTAAATATTTATTTATTGGACTTTTTTATTATTTTTGGTTTCTAGTTTTCAAATTTATTTATTTTTTTTATTAAATATCTTATAAAATTTTCAAGATGACGATACTTAATTTTTATCCAATTTACCCTACACGAAATTATGGTGAATTTACTGCGATACCGACATAATTTACTATTTCTCTCAATTTAATTTGATTTTGAGAAGCATTGGATTTTTATTTATTTTAAAAATGTGTTGAGGAAAAACATTTTTGTTGCATCATCTTAGAACTAACAAACAAATAAATCAATAATATATGCACAATAAATAACAATTTAAAAATTATTAAATAATAATTTTTGCTTTATTTAAAATAAAAATTAAGGATTTATATAATGTTCAGACATACCTTAGGACGTGTGCGAGTTAGGCTAAGTTGATACTAAACCAAATGGGAGATTTTTTGGGATTTTTTGCACTGCACATATTTAGCCATTTATCAACACGTATCGACACATCACTACATTATCGGCACAACTTAGTATTTCCCTCATTTAGAACGCAACTTAGCCTAACTCGCACACGACCT
>NC_051848.1:34741297-34752468 GCF_002237135.1 Teleopsis dalmanni
GCCTATTTTGGAATGGAATAATTTTTCTCTTCAGATATGAGATCATAAAGATGGTGTCTTATAACACGCAAAAGCAAAAACTATTTGTTACTAGGATGAGTTTTTAGTATAACACGAACCTACATCCCTGGTTTATGGATCCCATCCCCGTAGTGGTTTTCCAGAAACTGTGGAAAATGTTTCTTTACGGCAGCTAGTATCTGTTCGATTGGTGAAAAGCAAGTTTCTTAAAAGATTTTTGGTCAGGTAAGAATTCGACGAAATTCAAGCAAATTTTCTGGTGTCTGGAACACTGATTTAGTGATGGTTTTTTCAGCTATGTGAGTAGATGCTGAAATTCTCTTGATGGGAAATGATTTTTGTATTCTGTAAGCAGAGGTCTTTTTTGTACTATTGGTCTAGGTTTATTATTTTACCAGTTTGGAAGTTTCTTCTAAACTAATCTGTGGACTTTTACTCACTTTAGGAGTCAAGGAGTTGGGTTCACACCGCTTCTTCAGTCTCTTTTTTTTTTAATCAGGATTATGGTGGTTGATTGTCGAATTGTTAAGGAATCTAGCACCTATTGTGCACACTGTTGTTCATATTCTGTATTTTTTTGTTGATGCTGTCAATTATGTTGACAGCTTTACTAGAA
This sequence comes from Teleopsis dalmanni, assembly GCF_002237135.1. NCBI lineage: Eukaryota > Metazoa > Arthropoda > Insecta > Diptera > Diopsidae > Teleopsis > Teleopsis dalmanni. The sequence continues at coordinate 34,741,935 of NC_051848.1, forward strand.
ACTGCCACTATGACAATAAGCTTTGAAGGTTGAAATAAAAGTGAAATTATAAAGAAATGTTTAAATATATTTGATCAATTTTATTTGCATTCATGTGGCAGAAGATTGATTTAGCGAAAGGTTGTTTTTAGTTTCAGTGTTTCGTTGGGAATAAACATGAATTTATTATTCAGCATCTGAAGAGAATCTTTCTGATGTGCTCGTATATACTTGAGTGTGTCTGCACGTTTGAGCAAGACCCGGTATTACGTATTGTCGTACATTTTAGTGCATTTATAAATTTCAGTTTTTTGCGCAATCCATTTCGATTGGGTGTTGGCACACCACTTTCTCAGTTTGGAATAGTGAATACATGTGCCACCATAAATTACCCATTCGAATGGCTTGTTCCACTCCGATTTGCTGTCCAATCGTTCGTTCGATTTGTTCATTTCTCCGAACTAAACATATGAACCGTTCACCCGCACCCTATTTAAAATTTTCATACAAGGTGTTATATTAACCTTGAATTTAAATGTTGTTTTTATTTTATACAACATTTGGTTTGCAGGAAAATTTATTGAGGATTTATTGGTACGATTTCGAAAATTTTATAGTTTGTGTAAATTAATTAACCTATTCGCGTTTATATATACGCATTGGCTAATATAAACAGTTTATTTTCCTCTCTTTCAGGTAAGTTTATAGCAAATTGTTAATATATTTAGGGAAACGTAAATAAGTGGAAAGCTGTAAGTAATCTGTTAATCTGAAATTTATAACTTGTGCAACAAAACAAAGGAAATTACTTAATGATATGTACAAAATAAAATTGATTTTAGTACAAATCACAAAAAATTTTATTCTTCACTGATTGTTATCTGCACTGGACGTCCAGTAAAGTTTTATAGTTGCATTTGACTACTGCTTCAATCCATTCACATTAGTTAATGTACATCGATAATGGATTTATGTTCAATAAATATAAATGAGAAGAAATCGAACAGTTCCGAAATTACCAATCGAAGAAACAATCACCGTGACGCATTAAATGATTGCATATTTCATAATAATATGTATGGAGTCTTTCAGAGCAAAAGTCAACATTGCCCACAGAAGTAATAAAATATTTTATGTCGGAAACACATTCGAAAATATTGATTCCCATATTAATTTTTTGGGTAACATATTAATTGTCAGGCTTATAGCTTGACATGTAAACCACATGAGAATTATAATACACATATAAGAAATACTGATGCCATTACCTTTGTAATTTCAATCCATATGTAACAGTTTTGATCTATTTTGAATCTATTAATTTAACTTATCTTTCAACAAAAATGTGAAATGAAAGACCCATGTCTCATTTATGGTCACGACTCATAGTAAAAACTCTACTTTGCTTATAATTATACGGGCAAATATTATATATACGAGTACCAATATATACAGTGGGGCTTACAGTTTATTTTGTGTTGTGAAATTTTATGCTAAATTTTGTAGATTTAGTGGTAAAGTTCCAAAAATTTTATTCAAAGCACATTCTGACCTCACATCTTATTTCGTGTATTGTTTTTGCCTCTAAAAATCGTGCATATAACGGGGCTTTGAAACTAATGGTTTCAAATGCATGTCAAGTTTATGTTTTATGTTATATTTTGTTTGCAATACAATACCTTCTACATCTGCTATATGATCTAACTGCTCACCACCAGATGAGATTGGTCTCATAAACTCTTACTTGACTATATTTTATATATAATTTGACTAACCTTGTGTTTCATACGATCTAATCCAACCCGGTTTCCAATTTCATATGCACAAATACGAAATTTTAAAGTATCTTTGAATGGCGTATAATAAGAACGAAGTTAGGAAAAATATGACAAGTTATTATGTTGTTTTTTTTTTTTTTTTTTTTTTTTTTTTTTTAATATTATGACATTAATAAAAAATTATCTATGTTTGCTTTTCCTAAAGTTCACAGAAATATATAGCAATCCAATATTTTTATGAAGCCATCGAAATTCATGCTTCAAACATAAATTTTTTTTGCACTTTTCATCTGGTATTGTTTAAAATCTTAGAGACATAGGTCATCATAGAGACATCATAGGTCTTAATAGAGCAAAGACAATACAATTTAAACAGTTGCACGATTCTTTATGGAGAGCTAAAAGATCCAAAAAATTTTTTTGTGTCAAAAGTAAACTGAATAAATAAAAATTAATTAACAAAATATATATTTTAGCCTTGGAAAGTATATTTACTTCTTTGCTCCTATCTTAATTATTTGAAAAACTCGCATGAAATTTTAATATCATAAATAATTTTTTATGGAAATTTGTAACACTTTATAGTATTACTAAGTGAAACTTAAGCGCAATCTGGTACCTAGTGGATCTATATTCAGAAGTTCAATTTGTCTTGTTTTTTTTTACTATTTCGTCTCGTCAATTAGACGAGAGATTGCTCGTAATGATACTATTTAGACGTTCAATAGAGAATAAGTAAAAAAATGTAATTAAATAATTTTTTATTTTTTTTGGTTGTTTTTTATAAATATTTTTTTACATAATTCTGCCCTTGATCTATTAATTGTTTAAAACCTTTTCACCCTCACCCCACCCTATATCTTCTTCCGTATAACGCAGTTATTCTGTTTTAATAAAAACCTAATCTGTTTTACTATAATATTGCTGCTACAGTTGCACTATTATCACCAACGTCATTATGACGAAAGACCGCAAATGACTTTCGTTACATACTTTGTAAATATATGCCTAATAAATTCAATAAAATCAGCTGTGCGCCACGTGATGTCCTTCAATGCAAAGCGTGGCATGGTCTGTTTTTGTTGCTGTGCAAAATTAAAAATCCACACTAACCACAACTGCAATGACAGCACACCATTACATAAAAAAAAGGGGAAAAAACTGCACTGAAAGCACTAAAAACTGATAACTCATTTCGCTCCCGTGCTCGCTGTTCGTCCCTCGAATTGATAATACCGACAGCATTGGGTTCCAATATTTTTATTAGACGCTTTACTTGAGTCTTATTGACTGATAAGCTAGTAAGAACTTTGATAACTTTTTTCTTAAAGGTTTTTATATGATTCGTGTAATAATCATTTGTATTTTTATTTTATTTTCTTGTTTTTGATTTTGATTTTGTTTAATGATTATTTTTACCTTCTCCCTCAATATACTTGAAATAAAATTGTGTTTGGTACGTCTTGATTGTAAAATCACAGAAAGACATGTCTATATGTTTGTTGTCGGCACAGAACTGGGTTAATAAGGAGATTGCTCTGATTTTTAATCTTTAGAATGTTCATTTTGATTGAGATTTATTCAGACTTTAGTAGTAATAACTTTTTTTTTTGATGTGTACATATAATTAGGTCTTGACCTCTAATGCTTGAAAAGTTGCTTTGAAATGTTTGGATTTCTTTAAGCACAAAAAAAAGTTACTTCTTTTTGTTCAAAGTTGAAAGAGGATAGTCGGTTTCCAAATCTGAGATATCAATATATCCTTCTGCGAGTGCTGATTTTACGTGAAGGTTATCAAACCCAGCGGGTGCCAGGAAACTAACCAGTATTGCCACTTGAACGCTATGCGGCGACCACTTGAATTCAGAACTACAACATTTGAGCTGACAATTTCCAAGTTAAATGCAATCAGAGATGTTGCCTTGTGTACTAGATCACAGATGCTTACGGGCGCTCGTGAAATCATTGGTCCTCTACACATTGTCGACGATTACCGCATCCGAATGAACCATGAGCTACCGACATTGACATAATTCTGTAAATTAACATTCAGTAGCTGAGCTGATTTGATCATTTCGTGAGAATGGATGAAAATTCTACAGGGGAAAAAGTATTTGAAGTAGGCGTTTGAGGAAGAAGGCATAGAAGCAGACAGTTTCTTCGGTGGAATGATTAAGTTGAAGGAATAGTACCCGCACTTAATTTACGAGATTGAAAAAGACATGCATGTTTTGATTAAGTATACTAGTTTTCAATATTTTAAATAATCATATTCAATATCAGGAAAAAATTATATTGCATTGCTTTTATTATTTATTAATACTCGTTCAATGAATAGAAAATAAATAATTACGAAACTTAACTTTAAAATTTTGCAAATTTTTGTGATCTGTGGCCACTCTATCATATGACATCCAGCGTAAAATACAAATTTAAGTTTAATATGCTGTTACGCTTGTGGCTGTCGCTGTGGTTGTAGTTGATTTTATTGCTTGCTGTTTGTGATTGCAGCCAAAAACGTGAATTATCAAACCAATCAACAACAACAAATGCAAGCTTAAAAAATTTACTTAAAAAAAAATACAATAAAGCAAAAACGTGACCACAACAACAATTTAACTAGTAACTTTATGCATGTAATGAAAAGTAAATATTTAAAGCAACAACAGTCAGTCAGTCACTCGTTGGCTTAAATGAATTACTTTCATTTATTAAGCTTAGGTTTGATCTCGCACATGTAATTTATACTGTAAACTAGGTTTTTAACCGCACTTCAAAAACGGAACCATATTTTCTAAACAGCAAGGCAGCAGCAGCACACAATGTTGCTTCACCTACCACCTTCCACACCTTAATGCAAAAAATTAAAATTTTTTAATTTTAAGATTTCCATTCAAATATTTCTGTTGAGATTAAAGTTTTGTATAGAAACTATGTATACAATTTTTTTAAAAATATTTTAAGTAAATTAACTGTTTAAAGTGAAATTTAAAACCTTTTGTCGGTAGTCATGTGATTTTCGCGAATGCATTCGATTAATTTACTTACATTAATACTATATATGCTATAAATGTTAATAAGGGGACTCGACGAATTGGGCCAACTATCATGGAATGACTCTTATTCCTGTCATGTAGGTATAAAGTACTCTCATGCGTTCTGTGTCAAAATGTCAAAGGTTAAAGCCACATACCAACTCTCCCAAAAAAGACTATCCCAAAAAATTTAGCGGCACTGGGAAAGTTTTTAGAAAATGTCTTTATTATTATGTGTTTTAGTTCACCACAAGTGAATTACGGTTACCGTATCCGATCGAATCACTAGCTGTAAGAGTTTTATTACGCCATTGACATTATTTACTAAATTCGATAACCAACTCTCCTCTAGAATAATGAAGTAAAAAACATATACTGCGCTTGATGTATGAAACTAGAGAGATCCGTACGGTGGAAGGCCCTCATCGTTCCATCTAATTCGATACTCGTCGCCAACGCGTAAGGGACCATAGATCTTCCGAAGAATTTTTCTCTCGAATGCTCCTAACGCCTTCTCATCATTCTTGGTAATACTCCAAGCTTCTGCACCATACAGCAGGATAGGCATGATAAGAGACTTATAGAGCGTGATTTCTGTTTGTCGAGAGAGGCTTTATTTCTCAATTACTTACTTAGCCCAAAGTAACATTTGTTGGCAAGAGTGATTCTTCGTTCAACCTCTAGGCTGACGTCATTTTTGGTGTTAAAGCTGGTTCCTGAATAAACAAAGTCTTTCACAACTACGAACATATAATTGTCAACAGTGACGTGGGTCCCAAGACGCTCAAGAGATTTGTTTGTTTTGTTCTCATTTACCACAAGACCCATTTGCTTTGCTTGTTTTTCTAAGTTGGAAAATGCCGCACTGACGACACGGGTGTTCAGACCAATGATATCAATATCATCGGCAGACGCAAGCAGTATTATACTTTTGTAGAATATTGTGCCAGTACGGTTTAAATCTGCTGCTAGGAATATCGTTTCCAACATTAGATTAAAGTAGTCACACGACAAGAAGGCATCCTGCCTGAAACCTCATTTGGTATCAAACCCGAGCCGTTTGAGGTTCTTCCCAATTCTAACGGAGACCAGTATTACATTAAACCATAACCCAAAAATTCATTGTCAGAGCTTAGTATGTAACTAAGCAATATAAAAAGATGTCTACTTAATAAACACTATCTAAATTACACATAACTAAAATTTTTCGGTCATAATATATTGGAATGGGTTTAACCATCTGATTGCTTGACCCAAATGAGACCGACTTTTGGCTGTACTGTGCTTTTGTATGGAGCGATGTGCTTATGCACTTCAATGACAGTGCTCCTGACCTTGATGTAAGGTAATCTTGCCTCTATTTTTGTCATCATTACAATGTGTACACTTTAATTATAATTTGCGGCATCGAAAAGTACAGTACAAACAACGTTAATTTAATGCCAACGCCAACGCAGTAACCAACAACACCAAACCGCAACAACAACAACAACGAAGAACAATAGAGCAATTGCTTAACACAACTTCATTTAAAAAAGGCAAGAGGGAAATTTATTGTGGTCTGTCCCTCTATCATGGCATTTGCCAATTCACTAATTTTCCCGCGTATAAATACCACTTCGGCTATTGTTGTTGTTGTTATTTTTCATGTTTATTTTTCGATTTTTTTTGCGTAATTTTTTGTTGTTATTCTTTTCGTTAATTGTTTTTTGGTATTTCTTTGCGCTGTTTTGATTGCGTTGAAATTAATTTACCTGTGTTAATTGGCTGTGCGCATGTAAAATGACAATTAAGCGAAAAAAAAAACAATTAAAACTGAAGAAGCCATTAATCTGAACTGTGAGTGTCGGAGGTTGTTATTTTTACAGAATTTTATTATTTTAATATTTAAATAATATCAACTTCAGAAATGCTATTAAATTATAATATTATATTATTCGGTAAATTTGGTTTCAAAATTGAAACATATATATATCATCCCAACATCTAATGACCCCAGATGTGTACATGTAGAACCCCTAACAGCATAAATGGGTCAAACGATTACGTATAGTTCATATACTTATAAATACCAGGAAGTTGTGTATAAAGATAGATTTTAAACGGGTTGTGGGATCTTGTCACCACGTCTTTACATCCTTTGAGGATTATTGTGACCCACTTTAGTTCCATAGACGAGTAGCAGTTAAGAACGCCATTATGTCCTTTGGAGAGATGTTGCCTAACTCCGTTATAAGTGGATAGGCAGTTGATAAGTACCGAAGTCTGACTCTGGCGATACTGTCACAGTGACACATAATGTGTTCTGCTGCAGCTATCGTCTCTTGTAATACCTAGGTTCGTAGATGCTTATTTATGTCCAGTGAGAAACCCGGTTTGTACCGTCTAACTAAAGTCGGTACTGATTGACTTAAATATCGTTTTCAACTATACTTAAAACTTGTAACTTTTAAATTATATTAAGCTAAGCTTACATATTTGATTGCATGCCGGTTGACCACAAATAAAAGCTACAAAATAAAATAATTAAGGATAATAACAAAATTTGTGGAAGATCTATACAGGAAAATTAATAACAAAAAAATATATAATTATATATACATATGTGTGTAGACAGTTTTTAATTAATTTTTATGTACAGTTTTTTTACGCAACTTCAACTTAAAATCATTAAGTCAACTAGTTTTTAATTTAATGAATAAGTGAGCTGGTTCCTTCACAATCTGAAATATATTTGCTAATATTTTGAACTTATGTCATGTCATATTTATTTAATATTTTATACTTATATTGATCGAATAAAAAAATGGAAACATATTCATTATGAATTAGCAACTTGACAAGGAAATGTTTGTAGACCCCTCTTTTATATTTCCTTATACGATTAGTTATCCCTTATATATGATTAAGAAAAAATATGTACGTTTTATTATTAAGTTATTTATATTTTTTTTTTTTCTTGTTTTTTTTTTTGTTTTGTTCATAAATAATTCAAATTAATGTTTTATAATGTTATTTTTTTATTTTCAGGTAAGCATAATGATGTATATTATATATAATAAAATATATACTTTATTTTGTTTATGGTAAGTTATTTTTGATACGAGTCTGTTTGCAAAGACGTTACCTTTACAATTAAAATACGATGTAGATATAAACTAAATTTAACCCATGAATTTTATTTATATTGTAACTTTTAAGAAATATAAATAGAAGTAACTAAACATCACTGAAACTTTCCGGTATATGTCGTAAAGCCAGCCGTTCATACTAGATAACAAGTACTACTTACTACTTCTAAAAGTTTTTCTGGTTAGATGATGGAACAAAAAACAACAGTAACAATAATAATATCAAAGCTGTGCTTGTATCTTTAAAATAAAATTGTAGATTCTCTTATTAATCTAGTTGAAAAAATCTAAAAAAGTATTTGATTATTATTCTTTACTTCATTTATATTATATAAGTCGAACAATTTGTATTTCAATAAGATACGGGAAATTTTACTTTCCATATTTTATTTTTACAAGCAATTGTAACACATCTCGAAATAAAATGTGAAGATTCGAACCCTTCTGATTATCATTCTGTGTTATATTCTCAAAATTATCTTTCAAACACGTAAGCATTTCACTCTTTAAACTAAACAAGGGTTCAACTCGTTTCGAAAACATTATGCTTCATATTTTCTCCATCACCAGATGCTGACTTGATGGAGCATCTTCATCCATTATCACGACATGACCAATCCAGCGAAGCCGTTGGATGTGAATTCGCTGAGCTATATCAATAATAAGATAAAGCTCTTGCAGCGCGTAGTTCATTCGAATGCAGTAGTCAATTCGCAGAGGACCAAAGATCTTACGAAAAACTTTCTTTTAGAACTATCCCAGTGCTGTTTCACTATTTTGTGGTATGTAATGTGTACAGTCGGTATCACACTAGTATTAAAAAAAATACTCAATTAATAAAATGTTATTATTTTAAACTACTAATTTATTATTATAACTTAAATAAACACTGCTGTTACATATGTACTAGTATTTTTTTCTACCATCTTACTATTGTGCTAATAATAATTGTGTTATAATATTTTCTATTCAAAACAATTCATGTACTTAATCTTTTTTTTGTGAAATAATAAAATTAAACATAATAAGCCCATATAATAAAATACCACAAAGCTTTTGTCTTTTGACAAAGTTTCTATAAACCTAATAATAGGTATTCCACAACTATTGCTGTTATATACTATTGTCCTACTAATGTTCTAACCTTATCTTCTATTCAACTCCTTACATCATTCCTATGTTCTATATATGAAATTAGTGTAAGCCTCGAGAAAGCGTAGATAGGCTACTATAATTTTTGGTAAAGACTAAGATTCTCCAAAGTCATTTAAATTTAAAAAATTTTGTTGTTTAATGACGACATTCTAGTCACTCCGCCTTCACTCTGACTCTGACCTTCATCCGTCCATAAATTCACCGATATTTCTCGTATACTTCTATAACATAAACCGATTTAAATGTATGTAACGTGTTCAATTCATTGCAGCATAAATGTGTATATTTGGTTGCAAAACTGTCTTTGAATTTTATGTACAGATTGAGCAATAAAACGTAAACATAAAACGCTGTTGTTAAGTATAATGTATAACAGACTGACGTCATAATACCAACTCAGTTACAATGAACAAAATATCTCAAGTAATCGTTTTTTATAGTTTTTTTTAAAGCCAACTTAAATAAAATTAAAACTTTACATGACCGACGTGTAGACTGTGCGCTATGCACAGCAAACAAAAACAAATGTGCGAACAAAAGGACGGCAGCGTGCCAGCACTCAAAACAGTAACAACAACAATAACAGCAACACAAACAGCAACAAAAAAGTAGTTGTAGTTTAACATGAACGAATGTATCATACCACTACACCCGCTCAGTCTTAAACAGCTGATCACAATGTCGACTCATATGTTGTGTGGTAAAATAGCACAACTGAATTCGATACAATATGCACAAGCAATATTATTGCTTGTTGTTATTCGCTTATGTTGTATAATGCCTGTGTGTTGACGACGATAACGAGGCAACCACCACACACAATACAGGTGTAATGTTTACATATACTTTGTTGTTGTGTGCTGCATGTACAACAAGCAAAGTGGGTTGGCAGAGTCAAGTTCTGTTCAAAGAATAATTACAGAAAATTCCTCTAAAAAGACAACAAAGTTGAGTATTGTTTTTTTTTCTTTTTTTTTTTTTTGTTGTGTGTTATGTCTGGATTTGTGTATGTGCCATGTTGTTTGCTGTTTTTGTTTATTCTGTCTTACTCGTCGTCATATGAATCCGTTACCTGAAACGTGGCTTTATATTTGCTGTAAATATTACAGCTGGCTGACATTTTTAATTGGTCTTTTGAGAGCGCCAACATCAGAAAGCATAACTTTAACTCAATCTGTTTCTCTTGCTATTTTGTTGCTGCATTCAGCTTACTTCTTACTGTTATAACATTACTTCTTTATACAAGGTTTTAATGTTTGCGGGGAGCAGCTACTGCCATGCGCTGTATAAATTTTCCTAGTCAAACTGTAATCAAGCCCAGTCGCATTATTACTTATGCATGCAGATATGAGATTTTCTATGGTTTCTTGACAGTGCTAAACTCGCGAACTCGAAGCATACACTTTATCCAACAATAAAAAAAAACTCTTTCGACTTGGTGTTTGTGCAATACAAT
>NC_051848.1:34752568-34760393 GCF_002237135.1 Teleopsis dalmanni
ATATTCCAATATTTCTCCTAAATTTTTTTTTTCAGTGTATAAAATACACTACAGTAATCACCAAAAGGAAGCACAGGTTCAGGTTGAGTTATCAGATAACACAGCATTGCCGTTACTGTTAAGTTTTTAATTTTTCATGTAGTTTTCCAATAGATTATTGAAACTCGAGCATCTGGAATAGAACAGAACTTACTACCGAACCAAACAGATGGACGAATATGCATAATTGAAAAAAGAGAACGGATTAATATGGATTAATCATTTTGTTTATATATTTTAGAACGGGCTAATTAGACAATTGTTTAAATAATACAACGTTTTAAATTATTCTTAAAAAATATATTTTATTGTTACCAATATTTCGACTATAGTCGATAGCCATCTTCAGAGAAATGATATAGGTAATACCAATATTTATAATATAATACAGCAATAATTCGATTTTTTTGCAGTATGTATTGAAGTATTACAGTACTATAGACTTTGGTATTATATCAGTACTCTGATGTTAACTATAGACCTTAGTCCAAATGTTGTTGATAATAAAATATACTTTTTTAATGAAATAAAAAATATATTTTCACTAGCATTTTTTAATTTAAATACTCATGTTATAAATATAATTTTAATAATAAATTGATTTTCTATACTTTTTTAGAATCCATATTAAAATCGTTAATATTACTAAATAATTTTAATACTTCTTAATTACTATTATCGCAACTATAATATAAACGTTATATCTTAATATATGACTTTTTTGGAGTCCCGCAATAGTTCTTACTGTAACTTCACTATAAATCTTAAATGCGTTTCTTTATTAATTTTTGTGATAACAATATTTTTAATAACAAATTGATTTCTTGTGTGGATACATTTCTAGAATCTTCTAGAGGCAGTAATAGTAGTCAATGATTTTAATAATTCTCTGTTACTACTACTGCTGTTACTAATAATAATATAATATAATATATTAAAAATATGCTAACATATATATAATATTATAATATTATACCATATATACTATATTATAATATAATAATATATATAATAATAATATAATATAATATATTAAAAATATATTTCACAAAACAAAGAATACAGTCTTTATGGAATATTTGATTTTCTCACACTTGCAATTACTCACAGCTGAGCTGGAACCAATAGTTTAGCACTCTCATCAATTCCAAACTACAATCATTCAATTTGTTTCGACTTATTTTTTCAATATGGAATGGATATATAGTATCCTATATACAATATTATTAAATATTTTTATAAACTTACCTGCATAGGCAGAATTTGCATATATTTCCCAGCGATCTCTGTTTGCTGCGACGTCGATTTTTTTGATAGAACACTGTTGTTGCACCATTTTCAGGATCGCTTATTGTTTGTAACCCGACATTACTGTTTTCACTGTTCGCGGAGGCAACAGCACTGCTCGTTGCACTTATTACATCACCATCCATTGAACCGATATAGTCACCCGATCCCACGGTACTCCGATACGTGTTTGCTGTTTGCGCCAGTTTAATGTTAGCGTTCTTTTTTTCCGTCGACGTATTACTATTGTATCTTGCACGCTCACGACTACGTTCATTTCTGAGACGTACTTGTCCGGTTACAGACCGGTCAAGTCTATTCGCTTTGCCGCTAAAAAGATTACTGAAAAAGCTTGTTGCGGTTGTAGCTGCTTGTGCGGCTGTTGTGCGCCGATTATGATTATTGCTGTTGCTGTTGCTGTTGCTGTTATGGTGTTCGCTCGTGAGACGACTGTAACGACGATTTGACGATGGTGCTCTTGTTGCGTGAGCTGCTTGCTGACGAGGTAAATAACTACTATGGCGTATGAGTAATTCAGTCTCAGAGTCGGTATCATCGGTCTCTTCTTCAAAATCTCGCAAACGTAATTCATTATCGGCTAACATAGTTGAAATATATGAGCGCACAGCAGAACTAAAATTTTTTTTATTTGTTAGTATGGCTGTAGTCGTTGTTGTTGTTGTTGGTGTTGTTATTGTAGAGAACAAATTACGGGAAAAAATGATGGTATAAAAAGCAAAAAGCCAGGGAAGCATGCAATGAATGGAAATATTTTTTGCTTTGTATATTTGCCGTTGGTGTGTTGGGCCGTATGCCGCTAGGTTTGTGGCACGAATTGTTTAGACCACGCGAGAGAGCTGCTTAGTATTTTTTTCTGTTTTTTTTTTTTTTACTTTTTACTCGGTCTATTTTATTTTTTGTGACTAAGTTCTTTAGCGTCTGTGGTTCGTTGGGATTATTTTTGTTGATGTTTGCTGTGGAGTCAGTTTATTGGGAACTACCTTGGACGTTGCTTCGGTTTTCGCTTATTTATACCAAACATTTCCGTACATTTGACTAAATGCTTCTGTTTTGTTGCTTTCAGTCGGAATAAATAAATATTTTCAATTTTATTTTTGTAGTTTTTTATTTTAAAATTGCGTAAACAGTTCGTTGCAGTTTCATGACTTTTTATACATAATCAACACTTTCACGTTTTATTTACTGTGTATTTATACGTATACATATTTATGTATGTATATGTATATATATATATGTATATAGATTTGGAAGACTAAGAGCTATAAATTTGACGAAGTATTTCAATAGAAATGTTTTTTTTTTAAATGGCACTGTAAAATAATATTTTAAAATGTATATCTCACATTCAAATTGATAAAGTATTTACAATTCTATGTGCAATACAGTAAAACCCAATAAAACAAACTATGCCGGCACAAGCAAAAAATTATCTATGGTTTATGCGCCACATAGAGGTAATTAAAATTCACTGAAACTTTTGGATTAGAAATGCAAATTTATAGATTGTAGATATCAGTGGCAGTACATCTCGGTTACGCTGAAGGAAATGAGTAATATGTGATAAGACAGTTTAAAAGCACATTCGCAATTTAAAAAAAAAAAACATTAACTGTATCTGAAGGTAACTGTATCTTAGCGGCCTAAGAAATAGGCAATGACTTTAGTGCCCATACCAATAATAGCGCAGCAACACTTAAGGGAGACCATAAAGTAATTTATACTTTCAATAAACAAATATAATAGTAATTGTTAAAACGAACCTCTAACCGATCGGTCTAGCTGTCTAAAATAAAGTGCGACGTTAATATTTGCAATTGTACTGAACAGTAATGGGCGAGCAAGACGAACTAGTTGCTCTGTTTCTTTCTAAATATAAATAGTGTAGTCATACGTGTAGTTTAATATATGTGCTCTTCCATAGAGTAATAGATATATGCCTTTAAAAAAACAACTAAAGTAGTAATCCATTCAACCCTACACCGGTTAACTGTCCAAAATATAGTACCATATCAGATTGTCAGTTGTAATAAATGGATAAGCAAGACGAGTTAGTTGTTCTGTTTCTTTCTACTTGTAAATGGGTTATATCTTACGCGTAGTATAATACATAAAAGTTAAAGTTAATTAAAGTTAAAATGATACATTAATTCATATTTACATTATATGAAGTCATGTCAGTTTTGTTCAATTTGTAAAACCTACAGTTGTCAGGTATATGTCAATAACTAGAAACCTATTTTAGATTAACTATCGACATCTCATCCAAAGCGCAAGTTTGTATGTTTATATTAAAATTAATTCGATTGATAAAATTTTTTTACAAGAATGTTATCTTTATTTGTATAAAAAGAAAAATATATATACATATATATATTTCGCTAAAGAGAGCAATTAAAATAAAACGGTGTATGATGGAAGATACATTTTTGTAAGATAACCAAGTATTGATATACGAAAAAGGAAAAAAAATTGTTAAAAAAAAGTTTTTTACTAAAACTATTGTAAAAGTCTATAAAAACTTATTACTTTTCGCATTCCTTCAAATACATAAACATTCAGCGTCAATTTAGAGTCAATTTAGAAATAGAGTAAAACCTGGTACATGTACGATTTAAACTGTTTAAATTTTTGAGATATAATTAAGATAGTTTCGTTTGACACCCCGTAATGTTGAAAGAATTCATTCAACTTTTTGGTATTATAGTTGTGAATCTTTTTTAAGAAACATTTGACTACGATATCATCTACAAAATAATTAGCAGAAATAAATTATTTATTGTTTAAAAATATTAAACTGGGATAAATTTGTTTTAATAACTAAATAGGGTAAACAAAAGTATGTCACGTTCTGTATTGATATACAAGTTTTGGATACATCCTAAATACTAACAGAAATTGAATTGCAATGCTGAGAGCACAAACAACTATGTAAGCTTTAGGACTTATCAGAAGCGCTTTAAGACCTGAATAAAGTATTAATACAAAACTTGATTGTGTAGTCAATCTCAAGCTTAACTTTTTCCCCGGAAATTTAGAATAGAGCTGATAAATTTTTCATAATCATTTTAAACAGATATACTCATCTCAAAGAAACAACATAAATTCTCCAGACAAACCTATGTTATATATCACAGATGGATAACATGTATGAAGTGGAATTGTTATTCTGAACTTTTTTTTAAAATTGACTGCTTGTATAATGTGTCATTAAGTAAAATAATTTTTGAAAGACAAATGAAGTATAAAATTATATTGGCACTCACATAACCCTGAGACCCGTTTGGCAATAACAAAAATAAAAGAGATTAATAATTTTTGTAGTGTTAGAGCCTTAGTCTGTTTCAATTTAAGACAGGTTGTTGTCACTTAATAGAGTCAATATTTAATCTATCGTTATCGCAAAGAATAATTAAATCAATGCATTCTTAAAAGATTATTAGTTCTGATATTAAGGTAGATTTTGGAAATGATAAGAACTTGACTTCAAACAATTGTGTAAATACAAATAAGAAATCATTTTTATTTTAAATTACATTTATTTTGTTATAAAAAATATATTTTTTATATACATATATAAAGAAATTGCAAATAGTTTCATAAATCTAATAAAGGTCATTTCTGGGTGTTTAGCAAAATGATAAAAGGAGTAAACTTTAACTATTACTATTATTACTGAAATTAAAATGAAATTTATTTACTTCATGTCTGCACTCTGGTTAATCCTTATATGATTTTGTAGGACCACTACTTTGATGTTCAGGACACTGCCTACACATAATGTGGTTTGGAGTATAATTTTTATCAGCTTTTATAACTAGACTGTCTATCTTAGCGTCCTTGTGTTTATGATTGTCGTTATATTTGGATGAAAATGTAGACTTCATTGTTCATTTTTTTTATTACATCCGATTGTTTGTAATGTAATGAAGACACAGCTAAGAAAATTACAAAATAATTAATTAAATGTTAAGTGACACTCAACACAGGAATAATTTATGTACTTAGAGGAGTAGATTTGCCCTGTATGTATGCTACTAGTTCCTACCATTTCAGATTAAGGTATCACTCAAGCAGAACGTCCATTATTGCTTTAACTGTATCTCTAACACAACTGGCCAATGGGCCAAAATGGATCCTTAGGATCGTCGGTATAACCTAACCTACCCTGTGTCTCTCTTAATAGGTGAATGTGATCAATTTATCTGCAGTAATTTGTAGTATTAACTAAATCGATTACCTACACTTTTTCCTTAACCTATTTATGAAAGTATATTAATTATACATCTCAACTCCAGGATCTCAAGCACTACAATCGACTCGCTATTCATTTCACACATTGCCTGGAAATTTGCCTATATTGTCTACGGTATTGTAAATCAATTTTACAATGCTAAGCCCACTGTGGAGCTACTTCATATTTTATATACCATATATCAATAAAAATTTATTTTGATAAGCAATCTAGCGCCGCATATAGCCTAATTAGTAAATGTTAAACAAATTGTGTTTCCACAACAACAAATTCAAGTAAGAATTTCATTGAATTCCAATTAGAATATGAAGGCATTCACAGCAAGCACACAGAACAGTTCTCGCAACTGTTGTTGGTTTATGCATTTACTGCCAGCCGTAAAATTGGGTTTAGGGTGTAAACAATAGGAAAGCCAATGAGATGTTTATTTAGATTGTTTAACAAATATATCGTTTATGGTTAAGTGACATACGCACACAAACATTTGTGTGTTGTATCAATAATGGAAATAATTTAGCATACCGCAATACCGCTGCCTTTGTGTTAGATATATAAGAATTTCAGCAACCCACATGTTGTTCATACTATTACCGTGAAGCTGTACAGAATATTAATTCACTTAAGTTTATTGAGATTTTACTGTATTGCATGTATTTATAAACAAAGTTTAATTTCTTTTCATCTTCATTAAGAACACATACAATAAAATATTTTGCACAAATATTTCACATATTTCGACACGTTGTCTCTGATTTGCAACTACAAATATTAATGTGTTCTTTACTTTTATTATAGCACAATTTTTAACATTTTCTTATGTGTTTTATGCAGAAAAAGGTTTAAACAAACGTTGAACAGTTTTACATATGCAAATATTGCGATTCTTACGTTCGCTTATTATTTAGAGTGTCGTGTCTGCTGTATTTACTTACGACATATTATTAACTTCGAAATACAAGTCTTTATATTGCTATTTATTTATCAATTAAAACCAATTCAATATAATTCAATTCACGCACTTTTTACTTCACTTGGAATTTGTTTAAAACCTAATGTCAAATAACTTTATGTATTTTTTATTTGGCCAGAAATACTGTCAATTTTCACAGCTGTTCGCAATGCTGCTTCTACAACATGTCATAATTCACAATAAACAATGGAATAACTTTTGCAATCATTGTTCGTTAATATTTACAATAAGTACATTCTTTTGATATGAATGTTCCAGTAGTACAACTTCTGGTTGCTTAATAACAACTTGGCACCATTGCGAAAATCAGTAAAGATATAACAAGTAAAAGGATTTTAAACAACATATATAAAATGAATGACACAAACAAGTTATTAGTGAGCATTTTATATTAAGCGTGTTTACGAGGCACTGGATATCGGGTTATTTGGTTAAGTGCTTTTGAATGCAACAGCAAAATGCATTGAATAAAAGTAACCAACTTTGCGTGACCTCTACCCAAGTTTACAAACCATATGGTAATGTAATTATTTGTAGTATTGAAAAATAATATAAAATTTAAACAAATGGCATCACAAAAAATATTAATTTCACTGAATGGCGCGACAAATTGTAACTTTTAAGTTGGCATCACTTACATTTACAATAAATTTTAATAATAAGACACATAAAATATATTAAAAATTTCAAACAAACGCTTAATTTAAAAAAAGTGACATGTGGCCGGATATAAAATATATAAAAAGACATTATTAAAAAAACTTTTCTATGAAACTACCTGCAAGTATTTTTGTATTTACATGTTTTTAGCAACCACAAATTTGATTAAAATTTTTTTACTTGCCATTTCTTTACTGGTTTAGGCACTGATGCCAAGTTATTATTAAGCAACCAGAAGTTGTTCGATTTGAGCATTTATATCAAAAGAATACACCTATTGATGTAAGAAAATAATTCAGTAAAACTGCATGTTTAGACTCGAGTTTATCTTATAGGAGTTAGTTATTGTGCCTAAAAGAAATTTAAAATCAAAATTGTTGTTGCTTTCAATGCAAATTAAAAAACTAAGAGTGAGAGAAGAAAACAAATGTCGGCCTAAATTCGACAAAGCGTCGTTGTATATATGTATGCATATATTTCCTTTAAAATTTAGGCACAAACAAAAAGTGCAAAAATAATAGTAAAAACACGAAATTCACAAACTGATGTGACACTCTGCGTAAATGCATGTTTATACTAGCCTGAGAGAGCCAAAT
>NC_051848.1:34760493-34767730 GCF_002237135.1 Teleopsis dalmanni
TTCTGTACAACAGGATCTAATATATTATTGTTATTATTGGTAATAGTCGACGTGTCCAAATTTCCATTTGTCTGGGGAGCAGTATTTGTAGCAGGAATAGCTGCATTAACAGCTGAAGAAGATGAAGTAGCACCAGAGCACTGAAAATTTTAAAATTATTTTCAATATATTAATATATTAATTGATTGTAACATATATAGAATAAATATTACCTCTGGACCTTCATCACTGCCATCTTCACACTGTGGTATGCCATCGCACGCGTTATAGACAGCAATGCACTCACCGGAGTGACAGCTGAACTGAAATCGACCGCAGTTCGCTGTTATATTAGTGACTATAAATAATTTTAAATAAATGATATTTAAATAAAATAATAAATAAACTTCTTACGGACCTTTTTGTGTGTTGCTAATTTCATTTTGACTGTTACTTTGTGGTAATACTGCCACTATACTATTACTTCCAGCAGCAATATTATTTGTACCAACAGTATTACTTGTACCGATAGGGGAGCTTACCACGCCACCGTTTCCTGGTACGTTCTCAGAAGTTTTCTCCCGAGTTTCTTGTTTTACCTTTAAATTTGATAACTCCCATTCTTGTTGAGATATATTTGTTGTTGCAATATGTGGTAAAGTAGGGCGGGGAGTGGTGGTTTCTGGTATATGTCGAATAGTTGTCAATACTGCACTTGTATAATTGGCATGTCTTGTAAATTTGCAATGGAAATTTTCTGGTGGACCGCATTCAAAAAGATAACAGTAGCCGTCGTTCTTGTCTTCAAATATATAAACATCGCAAGAATCAGTTTCGCAGCATAATCGTTGACATTCTTCCATTGTGTCCAGTTCAAGACCTTGCAAATATTTACCACCAATTGCCTGCGATTCACCGGTCCGTATTATTGTGTTTTTATGAACATCAAATTGACCTATTGAAGGCGAAGAATCAGTTGTAGAATAAAATGAAATGCTTTAATTGACATAATTTAAGAAAAACTAAGAATCCAAATTAGGTACACAATATATCTTTAAAATGTAGATATTGACCGAGACGTTAACATTTCAATAACGTCACAGTTGGTGTGAAAATTAAACGACAAGAGGGAGGTCATTCTAAGCAGTTCCAGAGGCATGTAATCGAAGAAGTTAACAGGTTTCTTAAGATTATAGCCTTGGTCCGACGATTTCATCGGAAGAAGTCAAAAGGTTTTATTATGATTTAATTTAAAATTGGGGTTTTAAATATACGTGAAGGCGTCAACGACAAACTACTCGTTAATTTTCTTATAACTAGTTGTAGTATTAACTAATAAATGTAAAAACAAAAACCAAAAGAAAAAAAATAATATTTATATTTTAATATAAATATAAATTAAAATCAATTAATGCAATAATAAATAATTGATACTTTGTTAAATATGGATTTAAATGACGTTATTTTAAGTTTAATATACAATCATGCTTGGTTGTATGATTTTTATTGGAACCATTCGTATGTGGATTACTCTCATTTTTATGTGGATTATTCTCATTTGATTGAATTAACAAATCCTTATACTTGTCTAAATGACTGTTTGTTAATTTGAATTTAATGTAAATTTTGTTTGATTCCGTCATTTATGTTTAAAGTATATAAAAAAAATTCTCTAGTATTTTAGACAAAGCAAATACTGATGCAAGTAGAACAACATCTGGTTTAAAGTTTATAATTCTATACTTATATAGAAATTTGAATTCTCATTTAGTTTAATTTACTGCACTTATAAATATAGATGTGAACGATGTACAATGGTTGATTTGAATTTAATATAATTTATACTTGATTGTGTGGTTTACATCAATTCTTTATGCTATAAACAATAATGCTTAGGCATTTTTTTTTATTTCTATTATAGAAATTGGACGTCGCATCGATGCTTGATTAAATGCTCTTCAACTTTATCAGTAACGAATATAAATATTATCATGCTCTATATGGAAAAGTAAAAGAAATGGGTTAACGTTTTGCGAAAAGTGTATTAAGTAGAGTTTAAATGAAAAAATATATTTCTTTCTATGTTTAACATTTTCTAATACTCTAACTTTGTTATTTTTTAAGCACCCTTCGTATGAAAATATTTATTTAGAAGCACATATGCTCTGCGGATTGCAAACATAAATTTATTAAGTTTCGGAAATTTCAATACTACTCCGTTTAGTGATATATAAATGAAATCTTAGTAAAAATATATGATGTTCTCAATCAGCAAACTACAAGTTAGTGTTTTCGTACCTAGTCATACGAGTATTAACAAATATAGTTATGTACCGAGCAGCGTATATACTATACACGTATAAACTTTACACTATATATTATATAGTGGCATCGATGCCAGAAGAATTACGATGGCATCGTTGCTGTATTTCACCTCAATATTTTTTAAAAATTTTAAGGTTTATATATAAATTCTTTGTACTTCTTTTTTATATAATATTAATTTAATCATCATTTTGAAATAAATATAATAAAAAAATAAATATATACACTTACGGACCTATTCTGTGCACTTGACAGATTTGTCAAATTCTTTAATAAAATTTTTGATTTTTATATAGCATTAAACTTTTTGATATTCTGGACACATCTTGTATAGAAAACTGTTCGAAATTGTTCGTAACTGTTCGTAAAAAATGCTTGTAAAGAGCATATATTTTAAGTTGTCCAAAGCATTTTTCATGCATTCAAATAACAATAAAAAATATGCTTGTAAAGAGCGTATATTTTAGTTAAGGATATTTGTCATGCATGCAATTAATAAAAAATGCTTAAAAAGAGCACATTTTCATAGTTGTCAACAGCATTTGTAGTATTGACAACTAACAAGGAAAAGAGCTTTTTGTTTATGTCACAGAATACCAAAACCTTTACAGCAGTCAATTTTGACAAGTGTCAATGTTTGACAAGTTTATAAAGTGCACAGAATAGGTCTGTTATTTTTCATATATATAAATGATTCTTTGTTGATACTTTTGGATGGTTTGTGGTAGCGATAACGATTCCCCTTCTTTTCACACCTTCCTTTACATCAAAAAACCATCACTGCAATGATGTTCTAAAGTATTTCTAGGTATCAAGAAAGCATCGTTGGAAATCAAAGATTTATCGCAAATCAAAGATTTACCGAACCAAGTTTACGGAGAGTCTACAAATCTCGACCTAGATACCCCGTTTACATACAGTTCCAATACTTATTCTCTAGAATAAAGCCTACTCTAAACCTAAGCGAAAATGTTGATTATACACATTCAGTGTGATAGTAATTATATTGTAATCACACACCATTATAAATTACAAAACATATATAATAAATATATAATAATTATAATATAATATGATAATAAATAAGTAATAATATATAGTGATAATAATATAATAGTAATAATACATATTATAATTAATAACTAAAATATAAGCCAGGATAACTGAGGTGAATTTAACCTTTAGATCAAATAACTGTAAGGTAAGCATAACGGTTATGAAGGTTGGTATATGAAGGTATGGCTTAGGTTAAAAATGAAGGTATAATACAAAATATGTTATATTATATTAGGATATATTGGAATAAATTAAATTGAATTAAAAAAATTAATTAAGATAATTAGATAAGTTTAATCACAAATAAATGCAAGAGTAAAAAAGAGTCAAAATAAGGTGGAGCAGTTGAGGATACATAAGGATAACATGAGGGTAAACCATAATTAAAAATATTTTCGTCGTTAAATAACTGCTTCGTATGTTATAAGAATTAAACCTTTTATTTTTTTTTGACATTAAAAAAAAAAAAAATTAAAAAACAGTTGATGCTCGTATCATCTGAATTACATTCTGAAGCATTGTTCGGGATATCAAAAATATATAATTTGTGTTTAAACAGCTGCTTCATATTTTGGGCGCAAAACTTTTTAAACAACCCACGTATAATTTTGACTTCATTTGCAAGAAATGAAAGAGCGGTGTGCTGGTTAGAGCTTCCCATAGGATGTACTTACCTAGGCATGATTCCAGGTCCATGCGTTTTGCTAAATGATGCGCATTAGCAGACTGAATTGAGTTGTCGTAATGCTGTCTTGTGTCTACTGCACCGATCCGCGACCAAAACAATGACCCAAATGCCGTGAGGGTCAACAGATTTGCTGCACGCATTGTATGGTCAGCATCGATAAGTAAAAACTTGGTAATCGTAATTAGGAACATAATTACAATAATTTTAGTAAGGCCACACATTATTGAAATTGTTGGCAACACCTTACTAGCAAGTGTGCTGTGCAGCAAAGACGGGGGGAGGGGGATGTATGTGTTTGTCTATCACAAAAAAGATAAATTACTTCGCTTCAAGCAAAAACTTCAGCTGTTAATCTGCACCAGCGTTTGATTTCCTTTTGTTTTGCTTATACTTTTGCCTTTGAGATAATTCCTTTAGCTGGGGTAGAAATGTTGGAGGTGGGTTTTGATATCTGTTCTTGGTCCAATGTAATTGTCACTGCTTTTCGCAATAATTTTAAAATAATTTTCAATTTCTTAATGTTAAAATTTTTACAAAATATGCCAAAAGCACTTAACACTTTATTAATTAATTAAAAATACTTTTTCTCTTATTAATTATTTGTATACAATTAATTTTTGTGATTAACTATTTCTGCTATTCAAAGTTATTTTTACTCGTTTGATGCACTTTTTTTCTAATTCACAAATTTTCATTTAAGTTTTGTTTTGTTTTTCCTTTCACAACAAAAAGCACTATTTTTACAATTATTGATTTTCCGTATGAACAACAACAACAGAGCATAAGACATATATTTTTTTTTTTTTTGATATTTAATATTGTATATAAGTGCTACAAATTTATATTATATATTGCAAATATGTATACTTATAACTTCAGTTATTTTAACAATTTTTTATAGTACAATTTTTTATATCTATATATATATATATACATATACATATATATATATATATATATATGTTTTAATTTAAATTTATTTATAATTTAATTCGATACAAAAAGTTATAAAATTTCTAAGGTCAAAAAAAATTCAATGTCTTTCCGTGTTTTTGGTATGGTTGAAATATCTGTTGTGTGCGAAATATGTACCAGTGGAACGTTGGAACATTGGAACATGATAAATGAAATATGGAACTTGAAACGTTCGCGTGCATATGAAAGCTTTTACTACTTGCAGTTTGGAAGTACAACGATTGGAAGTTAATCTGAGGATAGCAATAAAACGGTGTGTAGTAATAATAAGAAAAAAGCGGGAATTTGGAAAATGACGGTAAATAAGTAAATATGAAAGCTTTATCGCCTTAAAAACAAATCGAAAAAAATCGATATATTTAAAGCACATATGCAGCAGAACAGTGTCAGCTCGATAACTGTGCTATTTTGAAACTTGCGTTTCAGGTTTAGGTTAGGTTTATGTGATATGATTTAAATGATAAATGTTCAATGAAATGAAATGTTCTGATTAATACATTCAAAGAACATATATATGTAGCAGAACAGTGTTAGCTCGATAATTGTTTGAATTCTCATTAAGTTTCTCTAAACTTTTTTCCACTGACTTAACTAATACTTTGCTGTATATTTCGACGAGATAGTTCACTTCTCCCACTCAGTTCTGCTGTACAATCGCCGTTATCGTAATCCACTCTACAGAGTATATACCTAAGTAGTCCTAAGTAGTTTTAAGTAATATTCAACATCTTCCATAATTAACTTTTACTATATTTTTACACCTAGCTTAGATAAATTTTGCAACTACAAATACTAAGCTCCTTTTACCGTTTCTCCCTGATTACTAGAATGGGGTTGCCCAATCTTTCACAATCATTACTAAGAGATTGTTTCAGTCGGTTCAACTCTCACAGTGTGGCTTTTGATGCTCTCCACTTAATGCAAAGAAGAAGAAAAAGGCTCGAAAATTGCACTATCTTGAAACTTGTATTTCAGGTTGCTTAGGTTAGGTTAGTGTGAAGGTCTTACTTAATCGATACATTTAAAGAAAAACAGTATTAGCTTGGTAATTGTAATTCGTTGAAATTTGTTTCGTGCAATCCAGTTATTTTTTCTTACTCACTTATAGGCGTGAGTCGTTATTGGATGTGTTTAATAGCCTTTACAACCCAGCCCGATTAGTGGCTTGCTGCTGCCAGTTGATAGTGCACAGTTTCCCCATACCGTTGTACACCTAGTCCAATGCATATGTCCTTTACCAAACCAGTGAAGCCGCTGTATTTTTAATCGCTTATGTCAATGTCATCGTATAGCTCATCATTTCATCTAATTCAAAACTGTTAACGCGTAATGGATCACAGATCTTTTCAAAATCTATTTCTCTCAAATGCTCGTAAGGTCTACTCATCACTGTTGGTTATTGTCCAAACTTTTGCACCATACATCAGAAAAGATATAATAACAGACTTGTAGAGCATGATTTTTGTCTGTTAAGAGAAGGCTTTATTTATTAATTGCTTACTAAGCCGAAAGTAACATATGTTTTTAATAGTGCTTATTCATTGTATCTGTAGGCAGATATGATAAAAGACTTTTGGAATTTGATTTTTGTCTATTGAGAGAAGGCATTATTTATTATTTGCTTGCTTAGTCCAAAGTAACATATGTTTTCAAAAGTGCTTATTCATTGTATCTGCAGGCAGATATGATAAGAGACTTTTGGAGCTTGATTTTTGTCTGTTGAGAGAAGGCTTTATTTATCAATTGCTTACTAAGCCCATAGTAGCACCTGTTTTTATTAGTGCTTACAGATCTACAGATATAATGAATAATAGATAGATAAGAAACAGGATACCCCTGCTACAAAAAATTTATATAAAAAACCGGCCGCCAAGATAAGTTAGAGAAACGTTAGAAGAACAAATTTATCCTTTCAATTTAAAGGCACACCCAAATTTGTTGACTTAACAGGTTGGTTTAAATAGACTTAAATGGCGAAATCATGTCTGTTCTTTCCAACGTTATCTATGCGCAGGCCGGTTTTTATAAATGTTTTTGTGGTGTTTCTTATCTATCTATTATTCATTATATCTGTAGATCTGTAAGCACTAATTAAAACAGGTGCTACTTCGGACTTAGTAAGCAATTGATAAATAAAGCCTTCTCACAACAGACAAAAATCAAATTCCAAAAGTCTTTTATCATATCTGCCTACAGATACAATGAATAAGCACT